>NC_136693.1:899848-912348 GCF_947650265.1 Symphodus melops
GGGGGGGGGGGGGGCAACTCACTGCATGTTTTATAAAGTTGTTCAAAGTGTCTCTGCAGGGAGCTGTGTGAAGTCTGATAAATGTGAAGGATGTAAAACCATCTGTGGAAGGAGGGGGCGCTACAAGGGACACGCCCCCAACAGAGCTCGGTAGCTTGTTTTGCAAAGCGGAGATGGGATATTGTGCTTTTCAAAATAAAAGCACAGGATGTGCGTTTGCAAAGGGGAAGGTGAGAGCAAGCGTGCACGTTGTGGTAACTGGACTTGAGCTTGTTTATTTCTTCGCTGTGAGGACACGGTGTTGGTTATGAAACCTCTGCAGGCTGCAGGTCCGAGCCGACCTCACGTCACAGCGGACGCTCTATACGTCTGATTCTGTTTTACAAGTCTGCAGTTTGTCGTTTTGTTTCGTCGCCTCCACACTTGAATTATTCACACAAACTCAAAGTCCGTTTTGCGTCTTATTTATTTCATCTCTCACCTCTCTCCCAGCTGCCCCCCCCCCCCCCCCCCCCCCCCCCCCCCCCATCTTTTCTGGCTCTGATTTGTTTTTCAGGATCATCGAGTCTGAAGGAGCTCCCTCTCCTTTTTTTTTTAGATCTAAGAGAGAACACGAAAGTTCTTCAATGTGCTTCCGTCTGCGTCACAGCGATAAGTTTTATCTGGAGCCGACAGCCGGAGAGTGACGTCGGCTCTCAGGCTGGCTCCGTGGTGGCCTCGGACTTTGGACTGCTCAGATGTTTCTGTTTGTCTTGGCGTGTTGGTGTTTGCAGACAGGAAGAGAAAGCGTCGCTCTCAGTCACAACAACAAGTTCACTGTCACAGTGACTGATTTAAAAGTCCCGTTGTTTAAACGTTGACCACCTGAGCGTTGTTTGACGTCGGCCTCGAGGACCCTGCGTCAGGCGCTCTCGCTCGTGCATGTGAAGGACTTCCTCCCGAGCTCCTCTTCCTCCGTCGTGCACTGATGGCAGGAGTCTGGTTGGGCTTGACGTGCAGAGACGACCCTGAACCTGAACGTGTCTGAAAGCTGAATGTGGTCACATGACCTTTGTCCTGTGTGTGTTAAGTTACGTGCATCCTTGAGCTCGCCTCTCTTTCACGCAGTGAGGGGAAAAACTCCTCTGTCCTTTAGATCCACAGGACGCACATCTCTTCATCCTTCGCTGATCACTCACTGAAAATCTTTGCAGCACGTGCACATCTGGAGCCTCTGCTTTGGTTTCAGCCCTCAGGGGCCCCTTACTGGTCTGGGGGCCCGCAGCAGAATCCTGCCATGCCTGTTGACTCCGGCTCAGTAAACTTCGGACCACTTTTCCTGCAGAATCCCTTCAAACGTGGAAAGCTGAGCTCAAATGTCGTGCACTCGTTTTCTGACGAGCAAAAGTTGGAAGAAGGAAACACTTTGCATGTTGGGCTGAATTTACTTTGAACATGTCGATGATTGGATCTGCAAACTGATAATCACTTTGTAATTCTCTTGTTCTGGCAGGACTGTAGGTCAACACGTGTGATCGTTGATCCTTGTTTGGAGGTGTTTCATCAGTCGCACCTCGAACACTGATTTAAATCTCTGCAGGAGAAGTTTCCTTTCTGGATCACAGCTGTGAACTTTTAGTTTATTATTTAAAGATGTTTGAAAATGAACAGAGTGAAATCTCTGTTGGTGTTTATTTGAGTCTGACTAAGTTTGTGTCCGCGTGCATTAGAGGGAGAACATGATTGGCTCTTGAACCTTTGTCTGTGTCGCCAAACTGTCTCTGAGAGAGGAGTGTGTGTGTGTGTGTGTGTGTGTGTGTTAGGGAGAGAGAGAGAGTGAGAGAGAGAGAGAGAGGGGGGGGGGCAAGAATGAATGCCATAGGCTTCTCCTATTGGTCGAGCCTGTATGTGGGCGGGGCTTGTCCCGGTGGGGGGTGGTGCTGCTGCAGACAGCCTCATTTTTCCAGTGGATCTGCGCGGAGAAAGCAGAGAGAGAGAGTTCTCTTCACGGCGAGCTCCAGGTGGTAACACGAAGGACCAACAGACCTGCCGGAGTGAGTCCTGGACCACGGACCGGTTCTACTATCCCCCCCTCCCCTTCCTTCCACACCGGGCAGGGTGCACCTTCCTCGGGCTGAGCGGTGTCAGCCTCTTCCTCCGGAGCTCCGCCACCTGCTCTGCTCGATCTGTCCTCTCTGCAGCCGTGTCCCCCTGTGTTTGCATGAGGACACTTTGGTTGCTGAGCTGTTAGTGAGAGTATTTCTCTCTCTCTCTCACACACACACACACACACGCACACACACACACACACACACACATTGCACAGGATTGGACGCAATGCCGCCTCCTCATGCAGAGCTTTCCGCCTCTCTGTGGATGGATTTCTGAATGGTTTACAAAACACTGGAAGAGAAAATGGAGTGATTTCTGTCTCTGCTTCAAAACAAGAGTGGAAGTAACATCAGCCTGCAGAGCTACGGAGACAGGTGAGGGACACTTACATATTATTATTATTATTACTTCTTCTTCTTTCTGTCTTTATATGTGAAGCTGCAAAGAAACATGTGAGTCAGTGATTCTGCTTGGGATGGATTGTGTTCATGTCTCTCTCTCTGTGTGTGTGTGTGTGTGTGTGTGTGTGTGTGTGTGTGTGTGTGTGTGTGTGTGTCGGCTCCATGTGACCTGTGCGTGTTGGGTAAGGTCTAACTGGGCTACATTCTTATCTGCTGAGCCATGTTCAGAAACCCCCCTCACACGCAAACCCACGACCCCTCCCCCCCTCCTCCCCCCCGCGCGCGCGCGTGCGTTTACAGGAGAGTTATTACATCGTTAGTAACAGTGATTACTGATGATCTTTATCCTTTAACTCTAAAACAAACAGCTGCTGACCTTGTTGTTCCTTCCTTGAACACACACGCACACACACACACACACACACACACTGACAGCTGCAAACAGACTCAGAGTTTGGGATGTTTGGGAGAAACATGTAAAAGGGTTAAAATGGAAGAAAGCAGTTGAGGTGGTGAAGTCGGGGAAACGTCAGAGTGTCTCTGTGCTGCTCCGTCTCACAAACACTCCGATGTTTCCTGGAACATCGAGCTTCTCTCAAGACCACAACTAAACTAAACACAGGAGAGCTCGTGGAAGACGGGTGAGCTTTGCTGGATTTCATGAAAGTGAAGAGTGAGGTGGGGTCTTTTTTCTTTTTTGGGGGGGGGGGAGGGGGGGAGTGAGTTCCAGAGGGTGGATGGTTAGTCCTGCAGACGGGTCTGTGGGGGGCCGGGTGCTGCACGCTGGGGAGCCTGTGGGGGGGATGCAGGACCGGGTTTGGGGGGGCGATGTGGTCCCGGCTGCAGGACTGTCTGCAGACGATGATCCAGTGTGTGAGAATCTGATTATTATAAAGGACTTTGATAAAAGCTGATCTTTATCAATAAACTGTCGGAGCTCGTCCCCGTCTGTCTGATGATGATCTGCTGCAGTACTTCTTGGAAGGGAAACCAGTGTGTGTGTGTGTGTGTGTGTGTGTGTGTGTGTGTGTGCGTGTGTGTGTGTGTGTGTGTGTGTGTGTGCGTGCTGTCCTCGTTGGTCGAGGAAATGATCAGCAGCAGTTTCATACAGTAACCACACGTGGCGCTCTTTCCACCGAGACGATGGAAGCGTGGTGGAGTCTCACGTCTGATGTTTCATAGTTCCAGGCTGAGCTGACAGGACGTGCAGAGATGCTTCCTCACGCCATCGCACGTCACGCAGAGAGAGAGAGGACAGTCTGTAGAGACGGTAGAGGTGGCGTGCAGACAGTCTGTAGAGGTGGCGTGCAGACAGTCTGTAGAGGTGGCGTGCAGACAGTCTGTAGAGACGGTAGAGGTGGCGTGCAGACAGTCTGTAGAGGTGGCGTGCAGACAGTCTGTAGAGGTGGCGTGCAGACAGTCTGTAGAGGTGGCGTGCAGACAGTCTGTAGAGGTGGCGTGCAGACAGTCTGTAGAGGTGGCGTGCAGACAGTCTGTAGAGGTGGCGTGCAGACAGTCTAAGCCCCTCCCCCTGGCTCCAGCTGAATTCTCCTGATTATATCCTGCTGCCTCACTCGGACTCTCTGCAGGAGAAACAGCAGCTGGCTGCTCGTTTTCACGCGTGCAGGTCAAACTGCAAACTGGAGTTGAGTGAGAGTGTGAAAGCAGCTTCACTTAACATCTGCATGTAACCTGCTCACACACACACACACACACACACACACACACACACACACACACACACACACACACACACACACACACACACACACACACACACGCTTGTTGTAACAGCTGTCTTTTCTTTGACACTTCGCCGCTCCTTCCTCTCACTCTTGAATCCTGTGTTTACCATTTGGCAGCAGAGATGCATCATGGGAATTATTTGCCTCTCTTCTGTCTTCATTGAACTCGCTGTGTTTTCTTCCAGCGCAGAGAGAAAATGGCAGCAAACGTCCCGGCGGCAGACTTCATGTCTGCTCGCCGTCTCTGCGCGCACAGAGGTGAGACAGAGAGAATATTTAAACACTCACCTCTCGTTAAGACGGCGTGCGAGGAGCACTCGACTGCGAGGGAACGCGGCGGCCTCGAAGAACGCCACACTTAACCCGCTCAGGAAGTGTGAAATCTGATTTAGGAAATGAGAAATGCCATTTACAATCCTGCGGAAATCCCTCAAGTGTGCGATTGGAATCTGTGATGAGTCGGCCTCGCACTTCACCCGGAGCACTTCACGCTAACGCTGCGGTGAGTGGGCTTAGTGGGCGGAGTCAGCGGCGCGTGTCCGAGTGTCATCAGAGCGAGGAGGAGAAGCCCGCCTGATGCTCCACCTCACATGGACTTTGGTTTGCATGTCGACTCCTGATCAACGAAGAGACACGAGGAGAACATGCGTGCACGGAGATCCTAGCTGTCACGTGCACCGCCTGTCGAGGGCCGGACTCGGGACCGGGAATTGAACCAGCGACCTGCAGCAACTAGCATGTTGTTCTGGACGCACTCACGACATGCACGCTGCAAAAAAGTCTTTGGCCTTACTCCGTGTCTCCAGCTCGCTGTCCACTCTGCAGAGGTTAAATGTGTGTGTGTGTGTGTGTGTGTGTGTGTGTGTGTGTGTGTGTGTGTGTGTGTGTGTGGGTGTGTGTGTGTGTGTGTGTGTGTAAAGACTCTGTTAACCAGTTAGACAATAAAGCAGCTCCAGCGTTGAACATGCGATGACTCACTCTGCAGAGCAAACCGAGCGGATAATTACGGAGCTGTTTGTGCACATGTGATTACACCGCATAATCGATGGTCATTGTGATCCGCCCGCCGTGCCGTGTGACCTGTTACCGTGGGCGACGGATGGCTGAGTTGGGTAATTAGACATGAAGAAAGAGAGGAAGAGAATAGGAGGAGTGGGCGGAGGGTGCTGAAAAAGAAATAAAAATTAAAAAACGCAGATCGAGAGGAGGAGGAAAACAGCAGATGTGTGCAGCAATTAAATGAGCGAGGGTCAGGTGTGTGCGTGTGATGTCAGCCATTATTTTTCTGCATCTTTTCAGGATGTGTGTAATGATAGTGCGATGATTCTGTTTGTTAGATGTAGTCTGAAGGGGGGGGGGGTTCAAGTGAAGGATTTTAACGTAGTAGAGAGTGTTTAAACACCCTGCAGTTCCTGGAGTGTCCACTAGAGGCTGGCTGCAGTTCCTGGAGTGTCCACTAGAGGCTGGCTACAGTTCCTGGAGTGTCCACTAGAGGCTGGCTGCAGTTCCTGGAGTGTCCACTAGAGGCTGGCTGCAGTTCCTGGAGTGTCCACTAGAGGCTGGCTACAGTTCCTGGAGTGTCCACTAGAGGCTGGCTGCAGTTCCTGGAGTGTCCACTAGAGGCTGGCTGCAGTTCCTGGAGTGTCCACTAGAGGCTGGCTGCAGCAGCACAGGAAGTCACATACACACCCATTCAAACAGCCTGTTTTTACAGCAGACATGAACATGTTTACAGCCTGCTTCAAAAAACCAAATAGGTGTGATTAGCTCATGTCTCCATCCACACACACTGTACGGGGGGAATGTTTTGATGACTCAGCAGTTTTGATTGGATGAAGGATCAGAGTTATTCACAATATGGCGTGTAGCTGAGCTGATTGACAGGTGGGCGTGGCCTCAGCTCCAGCTCTCAGCCTGTCGTTAGCTTGACTCATGTTTTGTTTTCCTCGTGGTGAACATGTTCGACTCTCTCTGGCAGCGTTTCTGTTTTTGGGAAGCAGGAAGTGGTTCTTGCACGCTCGGCGTAACGATCCGGTCGGGGGCAGATGGTCGACGTTCAGAGCACTGAGACGACACCAGAGACCCGAGTTGACATTTTAAGTCCTCGCGTTTGTTCCCAAATGGAGCGAAACAGTTTGCTTAATGTCAGAGGAAGAGAACAGCTGTGGATAAATATTGAAAAAGTCAACACGTCGTGCGTCGCGCTCCAATTCTCTGTTGACCTTTTAAATATTGAACCAAAGTGGCCATCTTTCCCGGACACTTAAACTAAAACTGTGAGCATCTTTTAAAGGAACTCATGGAAATGTTCACCCTGCTTTAACCGTCACACACGCATATTGAAGGAAGAGGTCATCATTTCTCAGAGACAAAGTCATCACAACGAAGAATGTTTTATTTTCTCCAAACTTTCTTTTGGAGTCTGAAACGTATTTCACGAAACGTTCATTCTGATCCGTCTGTGTTTGACACTCGGAGACGTCTCCACCCCATGTGCTCAGCGCTCTTTAAAGAGACGTTATGTAACCGCCATTAGTGATGACTCCAGTGAGCTGGATGTTTTATTGATCTCTTAAAGGAAGTAAATAGATCAGACCAGGTTTAGAATCTAAAGCATGCACAGCTTTAAAGTTACAGAAACACTTTTATAAATGCAAAATCGACATTTACAAGAAGTTCACGTCTGTCAGTGTTCATGTCTCTGGAAAGTCTTTTTCCTTCTTGGGTGTTTGTAGAGTTTTGTGCACGTTTAGCCGATTAAGCGTTTAAACTCCATCACCCTCACTCGTCTTATAAAGGGTTAAAACTGCAACGCCACCAGCTGGGGCTTGAGCCATCGACTGGCTTTAGCTCTACGACCTGGATGTAAACAAGCCCAGTGATTGGACGGCATCTCGTAAGGAGCAGAGCGAGAAATTACAGAATAATATTGAAATATGGAGCGGCGCCAGTAGCCACATAAAGACCCAGAATGAGACGTTCACCTGCGAGGAAGGCTTGAAGGCCTGCAGCGCTAGCAATGCTAATGCTAGCCACACTTTAGTGGAAGTTGTGGCTGAAGGAGAGCCAAATCAAAGACACGCATTTGTTTGACCTAAAAAGACAACCAGATAACGAGCCGCTCAACACAAGAGATGCATTTTAATGCTAAGCTAACGAATCTGAATCCAATAAAGCCTCTAAAAATCTCCTAAAATGTGACTCCCTCAGCTCGAGTGAATCCGCTCTGTTTGGTCAGAATGCATCGTGTTGTTGTGGATTCGTGTCCTCGCTTCTCTCTGGTATAAAACATAATGACCCTTCTTTCTTTGAACCTATGCTTGTGTTTTATCTCCACTCCGTTTTCTTTTAATGGGCTCTTCCTGCTCCGCCGTCTGCAGAACAGAAAAGTGGTTCTAACCATTAAATTTGGCTGATCAATATTTCAAAGGTATATGCTGTATAATATTAATGCTCGGAGCTGTGCTGAGTGAGCCTTAATGCAGTCTGCTGCTCGTGTAGCTGATAGTGTAGTATTACATTTGACTTCCTCCTGCTTTAATAATACACATCAGACTTCTGACTTTCAAACGAGAACAAAGTCCATTTTGTTTTCCCTCCCCGTCAAGCGCTCCGTCTGTTTTTATTCTCGTATAAACTTGTGTTTGTAAAACGCTGTCTCATTGGCGTTTTGAGGAATGACTCGTGCGATCATTAGATAAAGACGCCGATGTGTGAGAGCGGGAAAGCTCCGTGAACGGGAGATTTAATTTCCTGCAACACGAAGACCTTGACTTGTCAGAGACGTGTTTGCTGGATGTTTCATATTTCTTCTCCCTCTGTGTCATCGAGCATCATGCTCACGCTCGGCCCCGCAGCACAGGTACGGATTAATCCACTGCTGAAACTAGTCCCCCCCCCCCCTCCTGCATGGTTTTAAAATGAAACCAAATGTTGGCGAGTCTCTTCCTGACGCAGACTCGTGTTTCTGTTTCTTGACTTGGTGACAAAAGGAAATCAAACAAAAGCATCGAGCTCTTTATGTCTTTTTAAACATTATTAATCTTTATTTCACACAGTCCTGTTTGTAATGGCTGACCTGAATGCAAGCAGCAGGGGGGCCGCACACGTTCACAATGAGCTGCATTAACAACCATTATCTGCTGATTATGCCCGTGGCTGCCTCCTCCTCCTCCTCCTCCTCCTCCTCTCGGCTGTTTCCCCTCCATCCATCCCTCCCTCCATCCCTCCATCCATCCACCCCTCCATCCATCCATCCATCCACCCCTCCATCCCTCCATCCATCCACCCCTCCATCCATCCATCCATCCATCCATTCATCCCTCCATCCCTTCATCCATCCATCCCTCCATCCCTCCATCCATCCCTCCATCCATCCATCCATCCCTCCATCCATCCATCCATCCATCCCTCCATCCATCCATCCCTCCATCCATCCACCCCTCCATCCCTCCATCCATCCATCCCTCCATCCATCCATCCATCCATCCATCCCTCCATCCCTCCATCCATCCACCCCTCCATCCCTCCATCCATCCCTCCATCCATCCATCCCTCCATCCCTCCATCCATCCACCCCTCCATCCATCCATCCATCCACCCCTCCATCCCTCCATCCATCCATCCATCCCTCCATCCATCCATCCATCCATCCATCCATCCATCCATCCATCCCTCCATCCATCCCTCCATCCATCCATCCATCCATCCATCCATCCCTCCATCCATCCCTCCATCCATCCATCCATCCATCCATCCCTCCATCCATCCATCCATCCATCCATCCATCCATCCATCCATCCCTCCATCCATCCATCCATCCATCCATCCATCCCTCCATCCATCCCTCCATCCCTCCATCCATCCATCCATCCCTCCATCCATCCATCCATCCATCCCTCCATCCATCCCTCCATCCATCCATCCATCCATCCATCCATCCACCCTTTCTCTGCTGCTCCACTTTCTCCTCCTCCTAATGCTTTCTCTATTAACCCCACCTGACGGCTGTGTGGGTAATTACAGATTTATTTACGGCCTGTGGCCACACACAATGAGTAATAAATAATGTGTTTGACCAAGCAGAAAGAGACATTAGCCAGCCGTGCTTTTCACAGATTTACCCCCCCCCCCCCCCACACACACACACACACACACACTCTGACGTTTCTCTTAATGGGAACTGTTGCCAGAAGCTCTGACTGTACACTTTTGTTTGTTTTCTGCAGCTGAGCTCTCACTCGACTCGGCTGCTGTTTTAAATGCACAATGTTTTTTTTTTTAAATCGATACCTGACTCTGATTGAGGTGGAGCAGACCGAACTCTACACCTTCATCCTCGCTCCCTCAGCTTCTTCTCCTCCCAAATTCAAAGTATCAATCGAGCTCGTGCGTCTCTGTCTTGTTTGCGTTGAAGCGGCGCTTAGCTGTAAATCGGAGGCGTGGCCTAAATCAAATCCACTTCTAAAGTCTGCTCACTCACTATTTGAGGGACCGCCCACTTTCTCTGGTTCATAAAGTCAAATCCTCCTCAGTGTTTTAAATCCAAGCAGCAAACATTTGACCTGACGTAAACAAACAGTGTGGAGACTGTGTCCGTCCATGTTCGTCTCCTCCTCTCGTCTGAAGCTGAACAACGTCCTCCTGTCTCCACGCGTCCTCGTCCCGATCCAGAGCGCTCACACCACACAGACTTGGCGTGGTCGTCTTGCAGAGCTGCATGCTAATAATCCCTCTGAAGCTCCGATTGATCCGTCTGCTGCGTTTGTGTCTGAGCTCCCGAGACGGCTTCTGTTGGCAGACGATTCAAAGCGTGTAGAAGTGTGACATTTAGTCACCTGACTGACCTGCACCTCAGCGTCTCGACTTCACTTATAAAACTGTGAGTGTTATCTGGAGACGCTTTACACAGAGCATGCAGGATAATATGCAGGAAGGATTCCTCCTTTGGGTCCCTGCCGTCCTCGGAGGACGCCATGCATGCAGGAGGACGTCTGTGGTTGTCCGAAGACGCTGGGAGGTCAAATCTTAAAGAACTGAAAGAAGAAAAAAAGGTCCAAAAGCTCATTTGCGCTCCCCCCTGGTTGGGGACGGGAGGTTTGCTGGTTCAAGTCCGCGTTGTGTAACCCGGTTGGTCTGGAAGCTGGAGAGGTTGCCAGATCACTTCCTGTGCACTGCTGAGGTGTCTTTAAGCAAGGCACACTCTGACATGTGAGTGTCTCTTAACAGCAGAGTGTGAAAACAGAAAGTCCCCTCAGGGGTTAATAAAGTCCCTGATGATGTCATAGTGATGTCAGCTTCTGTTGCCGTGGAGACCTGTGCTGAGCTCGGACAGCGCACAGAGTCAGGGCACAGAGAGGAGGTAGATGTGGCTGTTTATCAGAAGACGTGAAGACGGACATGTTGCATTCTGGGAAATGTAGGCAGATCCTGTTTGGACCTGGAACCTCATCAGGAAGCAGAAAAGCAGAACTCAATAAATGTCCAGCTAACGTATGTGACGTCTGCTCTCTCTTTGTTTCACCTTCTTTTATTTAATGGACAGAATATTGATTTTGCTTTTTTAAATGTTTTCCTCTTTGTTATTTCACATTTTGTCTTCTGTCTTTTCTTCTCTCTTTGCGTCTTTATTGTCTCTGATTTTGGGACACACGTCTCTCTTCATTGTTTTTTTTTTTAAAGCTTTGCAGCTCTTCTTCTGGCATTTAATGTATTTATTTATGTGAATTAGGACAATGCATATTCATCAACAAGTCAACATAGATGTAATGTAAAGATGCAGGAGTTAGCACAGGAGCTAATTGTCATGCGTCGTCCTCAGGCAGGTATAGTGAACATTCAGACCAGACAAGTTTCATGCACTGTGATGTGTGTGAAGGTGTGAAGGAGGGTGGAGCAGTCAGAGAGCTCTCCGTGGTCTCCGACATGTCTCATGTTTGTCCCTGCATGCTGCTTGTCCCCCCTCGGATGTGAACAGGATGCTAACTGCTGAAGGACGAAGTGTGAGTGTAACTTTATTTCATACCTCGGTGTTTTCGGAGGTGTGAAGGAGTTTGGGTGTTTGCTTACGTGTCCCTCGGCCTCTGATTCAATTCCAGCAGCAGGATCAAAAAAAAGACGATCTGACCCGCGTGCTCGTCTTCGTCAGTTTGTCTGTGATGTGCAGCAGAGCTGCTGCAGCGCCCGTCGCCCTCGGCTCGGAGCTGCTCGTGGGAGTCCAGCTCTGATTTGATGCCTTTTATAGAAGACCTGCTGCTTTTTCTCCCTCCGTGTCCTTGTTTCAGAGAGTGTGTGTGTGTGTGTGTGTGAGAGAGAAGCTTCTGGGTCCTCCCACTAGCCGAGGTCTGCGCTCTTATTTCTCCACTTTAATTCAGACTTCATGTCGCTCTGAATGAGCCGAGACACACTGACAGTGATGTGTGTGCAGCGTTAGCCTGGCGAGCTAACGGTCAGTAAGCTGCCCGCAGACGAGCAGGACCGCTCGATGAATCAGGGCTTTGAACGCCGTGACCTCGTAGTCTCTGCTTCCTGCTCGGAGGTCGAGCGCCGAGGAGAACGCTGAGAGTTTATCGGCTGAGCATGATGTAAAGAAGTCGACCTGGAAATGGTGGACGAAGTGTCAGAGGTCAAAGACACACTATGTCTCCTGCACTGAAGGACGGGGAGTCTTCGTCTCACCATTCAAAACGATCCGTGGATTTAAAGTCTGTTTATGAATAAGTAGAAACTCGTCTGTGAGACTGGCTGAATTTCTTTTTGCTCTTTTTGGCGTTTAGTTGAAAAGAGCTGAAAAAAGGATTTAAAAAAAAATCAACTTTTGAAAGTTTTGAATCGTAGAAGAGAAGACCTTTAATCCCTGAGGTCACTTAAGGTCAAGTTAGCGCCCGACTGATCAATCATCCAGCCCATAATATCTGCCGATATTTGTTCATCAAGTGACTATCGGCTGGTTTTATCACGTTACTCGATTTATTCAGCTGTCAAACTGCATTTCATGTCGAGCGGTTTTCTTTCACCAGCAGGGGGCGCTGCACTTTAAAAAAAACAAAAAACGCTTGGTTTCGTACGGGACACAAACAGATCACAGAGACGCACGAGGCAGAACGAATCAGGGGGGAACACATACGCGTTAAAAGACAGGAAGTAGGCAGAAGGACGGTTGCTAGGATACGGGAAGGCTCGTCTGTTACAGGTGAGTTATCAGATGTCTGCTGATCTGAACGTTCATGGGAGTTGATTTTAAAGAGTGAAGGTTGAAAAAGTG
>NC_136693.1:914848-1027348 GCF_947650265.1 Symphodus melops
CTTTCTTTATTTTAATAGAAGTGGGAAAAGTGCTTAAGAGCAGATGTTGATGTTCATAAATGATGCAGAGTCCATTTAGCCGACGCTCCTGAACTCAGCGCCCTTCTGTACGTGTGTGTGTGTGTGTGTGTGTGTGTGTGTGTGTGTGTGTTTATTCTCCTCTGCGTGTGCTGTTCTGTCCATTTTTTTAAATTTATTTTGGAGCGCCTCCAACGTGACCCGTCCTTCTGATTGGCTTGTTCTTCTCTTGAGCTTTTCCTGAACTCGGTAAATCTGCATTTTTTTATTTATTTTAAAATTTTAAAATTATGTTTTTAATTTTTTAAAGTTTTTTAATTTTTTTATTTATTTAATTTATTTTTTTTATAATTTTTTTAATTAATTAATTAATTAATTAATTAATTAAATTTATTTTTTGAAGCTCCATGTCCAGGCTTCTTCTCTCAGTAGTTTTTATAATGTTTGTTCTTGTCGTACTTCGCTTGTCTTCTCGACGGCGTCGGGTATAAGATGTCCTCCGCTGCAGACGAGCTAAACAGGAAGTCCAACTTTAAAACATCTGTTTTATTTTCAGAATAAAACTCTCCGTTTGTATGTTTCAGAACATTCACCGTGTGTGTGTGTTGATGTGTTTATAAGGTGTTCAGACAGTTTTATAACACACACACACGTCTGCTAGCGCTGCTGCGTCCCGCGGCCGCTGGGAGTTGACGGACGACGGTGCACGGAGCCGTAACGTGGCGGCGCTGACAGCTCGGGGTCATCGTGCTTTAGAGAACAAATAAAGATTTGAAATGAGAAAACAAAGATGGATGGATTGATCTGCTGATCAGCAGAACTCGTGTTTTTAAAGTCTCGTTCTGTCCCGCCAACGGACCAAAAGTTACATTCTGACATTTGAGAGGCGGAGCGGCGACGACGTCTGACATTTTACCTCGATTACCGCCCGGCTTTATCTCCCCTCATCAAACCGGATGATTCATCTCTGAAGACTGACGAGACATTTGGCGCTCTAATGTGGCGGCTTTTATTGTCCCGAGTCGAAATGTGCGTCTTCCAGGAGAGGCGTCGGAGCGGCCGGAGAGCGCGCGGCGTCCTCTGATTGACGAGGTTAATCTGTGTGTAAATGTCACGGCAGCTTGTTTACACCTGGCGTGTGTGTGTGTGTGTATGTGTGTGACACCGCCGTCTGCAATCACCTCAGACGCCCCTTATTCCCGCGTGGAGCAGAGGAGAGGAGAAAGAGGAGGCGAGGAAACGCTGAGCAAACACTCGCAGAAACTTCCGGAAAAAAGCAGAGGTCACGGGGTCAAGTTCAGAGCGAGAGAGCGACGTGTTGACGACCTGCAGATGTTTTCCTGCATCTGTCTGCAGACTCACTGCCAGCTTTGGGAAGGTCTTCAGAGCGCCGCGGCGTGCTTTGTTAGCGTGTCATGAATGTAGCGCGATGCTAAACAGATGCTAATCATGCTCAATCATCTCTGCTTTCATTCTCCACTTCACCTCGAACCGAGCCGAGGTATCCCGCCGCGGAGGAAAGTGTCCAAACTGAGCTGACTGAGCCCGAGCGCGTCCTCGCTCCGGCGGGTCCCGGGTGAGCGCTGGTGGTGTCAGGGTGGTTGCGGCGGGAGCTTTCTGGGAGTTGAGGGCGAGGTAATGACGCGTGGAGCGATGTTATGATAACCTCATTATTCTCCACCGCTCGCTCCACCATCCTCTGCCAGCTCGGGCCGCGACTGAAGCAGCAGAGAGGGCGAGTCGATGAGTTAATCGTGCATGCAGAGAGAGAGAGTGTGTGTGTGTGTGTGTGTGTGTGTGGCCTACTTGGCTTGGAGAATCAGATCATCGTGCTTCAGAGGATCAGTTTTATTGAAAGCGAGCTGATCCGACTCTTAAAGCACGGAGCTGGATGCTGCAGCGTGGTGATTGGTCGATTTCCTCCGATAGCATCACATCAGTGTGTAAGTCACCTTCGCACACTTAGCTGATCCGCCTCCTCTTTCTTCCTGTACGCCAGGCAGCAGAAGAAGAGAAGTGAAAGCTTTTAACCCCCCCCCCCCCCCTCGACCCTCAATCTGCTCTCCCCCACCTCCAGCCAAAGATGAATCCATCCCCGAGTCCCCGAACTCATCTCCAAATCTTTCTTATCTGCGCTCCTCCCTCTCGCTCTCGCACAGCAGCGAGAGCTTTTCTTGGCTCTTTCTTCCGTTCGGGGAATTGGAGGAATTAAGCGCCTGAATTCACCCCAAACGTCTGCCCTGCTTTCTCACCAAACATCAAAGACGGCGTCCCCGCCTTCGCCGCCGTGTTTGTCCAGGTGAGAGGGACGCTCGGTCTTCAGAGAGAGAGAGAGAGAGAGAGGCGTTAACCTGAGCAAACAGGTTTGTACGACTCCTGCAGCGAGGGGGGGGGGGCCTTTAATCCTCTCCTCGCCTGCGGCGTGTAACACGGCGTGTAACATGGCGTGCAGAGCGGTGAGGGCGAATGCTCCGCCCAGTCCGAGGTAGCAACAGAGGCGTTCTTACGTTCTTTTAGATAGTTCAGAAGATGAAGAGCGCGGGAGGAAAAGTCATTTTAAACATCAGTTTAAAACAGAGGAAAACACTCCGTTTCAAATGTGCTCTCCTTGTGATGTCACAGTGGGATTCCCCGCCCCTCCCCTGGTCTCCCCTCCCCTGGTCTCTCCTCCCCTGGTCTCTCCTCCCCTGGTCTCTCCTCCCCTGGACTCCACCTCCAGACTAGACTAAAACTTTTATGCAGGTGCGTTATTTTTATTCTCTCTACAGAGGAGTGATGTCTGCTGTGAAAACTCAGGGGGCGGGGCTTATTGCATTTAAAGAGACACACACACTAAAACGGAGCGTTCAGAGAGAGCTGGTGTCTACAGAGTCACAAACCTCCTCTGCTGCTTCATTCATGTTATATTTGAACTGTTTGAAAAGGTGAAACAAGGAGGACGTTGTGTCTCCTTTAAATAACTTTAAAAGAGCTGCGATCAAATATTTCAGTTTAAGAAATTGTAAAAGGAGTTTGTTTTGTTTTGTCTCCTGGAAGGAAGTCAAAGACTCTAAATTGTCAGAATTTTTTTCTGCTGTCACAGAATTTCTCGCTGACTCGTGATTGGACAGACCATCCAGACATTTCTCATTTTTGTTTAAAGGGGCGGGTTGAAAATCTGATTTATTCTTCTTCCTGCTCCTTCTCCGAACATGATTGGATTGTGAATATTTTTTCGTTTCTTTTTTTTGGGGGAACATTATTTGTGTTGACATGTTTGGAACAAAAAAAAAAAAAAAGAATTTTCTCTGCAGGAGGGATCAACATCCCTCTTAGGTCGTTGTGTTCTTCCTTTCAGCGCCCTCCCGCCTCTCAGACGCCTCGCCACATTCGGGACGGATTTTCAGACTTGCATAGAAACAACAGCATCTCTAAAAGTGTGCTTCAGAGGAAAGCTGTAAACAAGACGACGCTCCTTCATCTCAGCCTCTCCTTAAAATAACCTCACACTACATGTGTCAGACTGAGGCCGGGGAGAGTTTGATAGTCATTATAAATCTGATGGTCTCCCTCCTGTTTCCTTCAGTCCTTGGAGCACATGCATACATACATGTGGAAGCTTCAGGAAGCCTTTCACATGCAGCTCCTCCTGCAGTGATCCCTGTTAATCTGTGCTGAAACAGAAACATGACAAAAAACAAATCTCTGCCCCGCTGCAGACACAATCCTCTGATTACTGAGAGCATGCAAATGACTCCACTCGGAAGAAATGACCCTCTCTCACACTGAGCCCCCCCCTCTCCCCCCCCACAGGTCGTATATAGAGCAGCTTTAATGGCTGCTGTTGTTTCACACTACAACCCAATCTGGCGGTGATCCTGGAGCCATCAGAGGGCCGTTAGCGCTCAAACGACAGCCGCTCTCAGCTGCAGTGAAAACAGGCGGAGACCTCCTGCAGGTCTCTCCCCCCCCTCTCCCCCCCGCCCCCCCTCCCATCCCATGTTGAGGATGCAGATTTTGTCTGCCGGCGTGCGTGCGTGTGTGTGGAGGAGTTTGTCACACCCTTTGGGCTCAGATTAGACTCAGGGGTCGAGTTTTTGCGGGGCGTCACGCCGCCCTCGCCTCGCTCTGCTCAGCTGCAGAGACGAGCCGCCATCTGGACGGAGCACAAAGAGCGCCAGAGAGGACGCCATGAAGACGCTCCGAGAGAGAGAGAGAGAGAGTTTATATCTGACCCTGTTTCATCCTCTCTGTCGCTCTGAAGTTGTTTCTGTGACAATTTAAATCAATATTTTTTGAATTGAATTGAATCCGTGTCGTTCTTTTCAGGAATGCCGATGTGGAAACAGATATGGACCGCCATGATGAAGACAAAGATGGCAGTCTAGCTAGTGTCTTGAAATGTCTCTGTGTTTCTTCACCTGACGTGTCACTTCCTGTCGTCTCTTACCCGTCACTTCCTGTCGTCTCTTACCTGTCACTTCCTGTCGTCTCTTACCCGTCACTTCCTGTCGTCTCTTACCTGTCGTCCCTTTCTCTGCTTTCAGACTGGATCTCCTCCCGAGCGTCCCGTCGGAGTCGCTGATTGAGCTTCTTCTCCGTCACAGTTTTTCATTCTGGGATTTAATCTGAGAAATCTGGTGAGTACTGTAACTGTGTGTGTGTGTGTGTGTGTGTGTGTGTGTGTGTGTGTGTGTGTGTGTGTGTGTGTGTGTGTGTGTGTGTGTGTGTGTGTGTGTGTGTGTGTGTGTGTGTGTGTGTGTGTGTGTGTGTGTTTGGAGATGAGAGAGGACTCGTACAGAGTGAAGTGACTCGAACAGAAGGAGGTGACTCGAACAGAAGGAGGTGACTCGTACAGAGTGAGGTGACTCGTACAGAGTGAGGTGACTCGAACAGAATGAGGTGACTCGTACAGAGTGAGGTGACTCGAACAGAAGGAGGTGACTCGTACAGAGTGAGGTGACTCGAACAGAAGGAGGTGACTCGTACAGAGTGAGGTGACTCGTACAGAGTGAGGTGACTCGAACAGAAGGAGGTGACTCGTACAGAGTGAGGTGACTCGTACAGAGTGAGGTGACTCGAACAGAATGAGGTGACTCGTACAGAATGAGGTGACTCGAACAGAATGAGGTAACTCGAACAGAATGAGGTAACTCGAGATGACTCGTACAGAGTGAGGTGACTCGTACAGAGTGAGGTGACTCGTACAGAGTGAGGTGACTCGTACAGAATGAGGTGACTCGTACAGAGTGAGGTGACTCGTACAGAGTGAGGTGACTCGAACAGAATGAGGTAACTCGTACAGAGTGAGGTGACTCGAACAGAAGGAGGTGACTCGAACAGAAGGAGGTGACTCGAGGTGACTCGGCAGGTTTGAGTTAGTGTCTCTCCCTGAGTGTTGTTCAGGAGGATCTCAGGGACCCGTCTGATGTTCAGACGTGTCATGTTGTTGTTGTTGTTGTTGTTGTTGTTGTTGTTGTTGTTGTTTTCTTTGCGCTCACTCGAGTGCGGCTGTGTGTTTTTTTTCGTGCTTGTTTTGAGAAGCTGTTTTACCTTATTAGGAACATCCTGTTTGAACTCATCGTTATACATACTGTGACCTGATGGGGAGGATCCCAGACTTCCTGTGTGTGTGTGTGTGTGTGTGTGTGTGTGTAAGCCCCTCCCCCCCCATTATCAGTGCAGCAGCAGCTTTTGGTTCCTCCTTGTAGATTTCCTCTTTGTCATGTCCCGCTCTTCTTCATGTGCCCTGCAGAGATTATCTGTCAGTCAATTAAAACATCTGCAGCATGCTGTGTGTGTGTGTGTGTGTGTGTGTGTGTGTGTGTGTGTGTGTGTGTGTGTGGGGATCTCATGCATGTTTTAAAAGCTCCATAAAAAGCCGTATTTGGGCGGCCCTGGGACTTGTGCTGGAGTGTTGTTCTCCTCCTGATGAGATGAAAAGCAGCTCCGTCCTCCTCTCCCGTCCTCTGCTGCACATTATTTCCAGTTTGGGAATAGAGAAGCACGAGAGCATCCACCGGCGTGCTGTCAGCGCCATCACAGGACATAAAACTGCTGCTTGATTTAGCTCTGTGTGTGTGTGTGTGTGTGTGTGTGTGTGTGTGTGTGTGTGTGTGGCGGGTTTCCGGAGGCGTTCTCTGCAGAACATTTTCCCCATGAACGTGTGGCGTTCCAGGCTGCACAATAAGTCACATGACATCGCTATAAACACGTCTGAACTCATCTCTTCTCACTCTGTCTGTCACGTGTTGTGCACTGACGCCGTCCCGCCACTAGTTGGCGCTGACGCTCCGCTCAGTGTCTGTCCTGAAGGTAAACAGCAGGCGAGAGGAAGAGCGGCGTCCTGCGTGGCGTCCTGCAGCGTCTCCGTGTTCTGATCTGTGACGGTGCTTTTTGCTCTGGCAGCGCCCACCACCTCGGTCTCGCCGCCGCTTGTTGTTGCTCGGTTACGACCCTCAAACGTCGGCTCAAACGTCCTCGTAGCGTCAGAACGTTCTTCTCGTATTCTAAAGGAACCAGAGACAACATGGCCGCTCTCTGCATGTTACACTTACTTATTCATTGCCAATATCAAACATATTGATTAGTCGAGCTTTGGATAGTAAATCAGACCCCTGTATATGACCTGTGTGTGTGTGTGTGTGTGTGTGTGTGTGTGTGTGTGTGTGTGTGTGTGTGTGTGTGTGTGTGTGTGTGTGTGTGTCCTGAGGTCGACTCAGTGTAACCCTTCAGCCGCCGTGTTCAGAAATGCGACGCCTCTGACTGATTGATGAGCTGCAAGACTCGTAATGAGCTTTTACAAGGTGGATGCCGAACACACACACACACACACACACACACACACACACACACACACACACACAATGTCCTCTCTCGCTCATTGGATGACCTGCCGTGACCTTTGGGCACTCACCCATAATGCCTTGCTCTCCCGCTCCTAATCCTCTGACCTGCGAGCCCCTCTCCTGCTCTGATTGGACAGATAAGACCCCTCAGAGGTCATGTGATTTGCTGATCGGGTCGCCTGGGCCGCTGGGACGCCGCCGGCTGTGTGTTTAATTAGTGGTTGCTCTCAGCAGAGGGACAGGACGAGGTGAGATGAAGACCTTAATGAGGCGCCTTTATATTTACACGCTGAAAGAACGCCATTATACACGTGTCAGGTGACCATGATGGTCATCGAGCTGCACTGATTGGAGAACCTCTGTGATGGCTCTGAGTGACAGCCCGCTGCGTCTAGCTTCGTCTTTGAACGTCGGACGATCCTGGTTTTTTTGACACACACACACACGACGATGTATTTAGTTGCCATGGAAACAGCGGGTGTAACGCCAAAGGCCGCTGCGTAATGAAGCGTCTGCTGGACGTCATGCTCGGGTCGCTCGTCCTGTGAACGTCGGGGTGGAGCAGAGAGAATCACTCCCATGATTCCCGGCGTCGTCTTTTTGTTGTTGTTTTGATGGAGCGCCCCCTGGTGGTGGATTTTACGTGCTGTGCCTTTAATTAGAATACTTTGTTTATGTTTGTTGTTTATTTACTCGTTGACTTGTTTGAGTTGGGTCGAGATCGTGAAAAGGCTGCAGAAGGAGACGTGTCCACCATTCCTCGCTTCTACCTCAAGCGTTCACAGCAGCAGAGAGAAAGCAAAGCGCCTCACGATGAGTTCTGAAAAATTACTCCGATCGTGGAGAAAAGAAAAACTCCCTCCCCCCCTTAGCCGATACCATCCCCCCTCCCCCCCCCCCTCCCCCCCCCCCCCCCCCCCTCCTCCCCCACAGTGCTGTGCTGTGGCGGTCTTCATAGAGAGTAAGTGATGAGGACGCTCCGTTTGTTGCGGCGGCCTCGGAGACGAGAAGGAGAAGATTGACGGAGGGGAAGAAGTGACGAGCTGAGATTGAGAGAGACAACATGTGATTCGTACAGTGAGAGGCTTTTATTAATGGATGTCAGCTGCAGATCCTCCTCACTGTATCTGCTGTGACACACACACACACACACACACACACACACACACACACTTATTCCCCTCGCTGTCAGGGAGATGGATCTCTGTTGGTGGATGAGAAGAAATAGAGTCGGGGCTCCGCGGGGGAAATGAACTCACAACTATACTTAATCATTTACCTCCACATCTAATCTCCCCACAGACCCCCCCCTCGCCCCCCCTCGCTCCCCCCCCTCCAATCTCTCTCTTTACGTTCCTCGCTCGCCCCTGCTATCTGATGCTTGAACTGAAGAATGAAAACCTGACACAGCTGCCTCCAGAAACAAACGGCCGTCAGCACTTTAGTGTGGCTCAGACGGCGGAGAGGAGGAGTGAAGGAGCTGAGCGCTCCTCTCAGTGTGACACAGTCCAGAGTCTCTGACATGTCAGACACATTAATCCACTTCTGCACCGCTGGACTCACATCAGACTTCCCGCTCTCTTTCCTCTCGTCCAGAGGAAGGACTTCTGCAGAGTCACCAGAACTGTGAGCAGCCTTTTTCTGCAACATCAAAGTCTGATGAGGTCTGATGAGGTCTGATGAGGACTGATAAGGTCTGATGAGGTCTGACGAGGCCTAAAGAGGTCTGATGACGTCTGAAGAGGTCTGACGAGGTCTGATGAGGTCTGACGAGGTCTGATGAGGTCTGATGAGGCCTGAAGAGGTCTGACGAGGTCTGATAAGGGCTGATGAGGGCTGTTGAGGTCTGAAGAGGTCTGACGAGGTCTGATGAGGTCTGACGAGGTCTGATGAGGTCTGACGAGGCCTAAAGAGGTCTGATGAGGTCTGATAAGGTCTGATGAGGTCTGACGAGGTCTGATGAGGTCTGACGAGGCCTAAAGAGGTCTGATGAGGTCTGATAAGGTCTGATGAGGTCTGACCAGGCCTAAAGTGGTCTGACGAGGTCTGATGAGGTCTGATGAGGTCTGACGAGGCCTAAAGAGGTCTGATGAGGTCTAAAGAGGTCTGATATGGTCTGAACAGGTCTAATAAGGTCTGATATGGTCTGAAGAGGTCTGACGAGGGCTGATGAGGTCTGATGAGGTTTGACGAGGTCTAATAAGGCCTGAAGAGGTCTGACAAGGTCTGAAGAGGTCTGAAGAGATCTGACGAGGCCTGACGTCTTGCAGCCTTAAATCACAAAGCACACACAAACTGCAGATCAGAGACGGTAAAGATGGCGTCCCGTTCACTTTGCGTTAACACACGCCGGCACTTCAAAAACCTCATATAATTGGACGTTCAGCGTCCTGTCTGTGGCACTTCCTGTCTTTCAGAACTTATTTTGAATATGTGATTTATCAGACGCGGATTAAACAAAGTGAAGGGACAGAAAAGAGAAAAGAGAGATGAAGGAGGATTGATTTAAAAGAAGTCAGTCAGGCAGCGAGGATGAAGGAGACGAGAAAGTGTGCAGACAAAAGGAAGGTAAGAAAGAGAGACGCTGAGTTATGATCCAGAGTCTCCACTTAAAGACTTTCACAAGGTCAAGACTGAAGTGAAGGGCGCGCTCACATCACGCCATCAGCACCAACACGGGACGCTTCCTCCACTTCAACCTACTGCTTACATTGACGCAGATGAACCGGCGCCCCCTGCAGGACACGGCGGACATAACAGCGTTTATCTTAATGGAAAAAATTTCACATAGCTTTTTTTTTTCTGTGCATTTTTGTAGGGGGGTGCTGGGGGGGATTTTGCCTTTATGTGATGGGACAGTGGATGGAGTAGGAAACAGGGGACCCGAGCTGCCTGCCCACACGGGGCGCGACCTAACCGCTAAGCCATCTGCGCCCCGATCTGAGCACGTGAGGTGAAGCACAGAGCTGAAAGGAATCTGACACTTTCACAGCTGGATCATAAACAGGTCAGAACAGGAAGTTTGACTGGTGATTTTTGTCTCTTTGAAAGCTGACTACAAAGACCAGGGCGAGGATGACCTACATGATGTTATTTGGAGATTATGGAAAATTTGACTCCATGTGTACTATATGCACGACATGCACAACCTATCAGGTGTTTTGTTTCCCATCATTTCGTTCCCTTTATTCTGTTTCTCTCTGTACATGTGGGAAGAGTCACCCAGACTCTTTCTCACTAGGAGATCTCCTTCTCAGCCTGGGGAGAAGGTAAATAGTCATGTAGTGTCTTCTCTCACACTAGGGGATAGATTGTGCCCTGCCAGGTGGCTCTATGTGGCGTGATGGGGGAGTGTTCATGTTTGTCTTTTCTCTCTTCACCGTGTGAGAGAGGGGTCCGAATAAATGTTCACTGAGACCAGATCGCTATGGGGGTCTTCTATTCTTTTTTGAATAGATAGATAGATAGATAGATAGATAGATAGATAGATAGATAGATAGATTTTATTGATCCCGAGGGAAATTCAAGAATAGATCTTCTCACTCTTCTCCCGTGTCAGTCACCTTTCTCCGCGCCGTCATCAATCAAATATATTTAAAGTCTTTTTTTTTTTTTTTTCTTTCTTCCCGAAAACACGTCGTGCAGTTTGAGATTTTCCTTCCTCGCAGGCCGCCGCTGTTTGCACTTCATCTTGTTCGTCTGCTGGAGGCTGCATGCAGCTCACCTGTCTGTCAAAGTCATGTAGCGCTCAAGCTGAGAGACGGAGCCGACAGAAGCTGCTAACTGAAGAAGAGTCTCAGTCAGGCAGCAGGTAGAATTGATCGGCCTCGGAAAATATTCTGTAGCATTTTCCAGACCTAAACACACACACACACACACACACACACACTCCTGAATGTTTATAAATCATTTCAGGATGACTGCTCTCGGTATTCTCCTGACCTGGATGTTCACACATGCACTACAGTGGGAGACTATCACTGTCGGACAGGACGTGAGCGGGGGCGGCGGCAGCGGCGGCGGGGGCGGCGTGTTCTCTTGAGGCGAGACCTGCAGGAGCCGTGAACCTTAAACTTCTCTTCCTCGTTCCCAGACGTACGTGATCCATTGAGTGACGGCGGTTTACATCAGCCCTGACTTCACTCGCGTAGAGCTGAAATCACACGGCTGCTCCTGCTGCGAGGGGTCATGTTACATGCTCTGCAGCGTGTGTGTGTGTGTGTGTGTGTGTCTGATACAGAGCGTGCTGTCTGTTCCTGTTAGCGCTGACTGCTGACAGTTGTGACAGTGCAAAGATCAACTCAGGGCAGCTTAATAAGACGGGGGACAGGAAGAGGCTGCACAGAGGGTTAGCTGTGTGTGTGTGTGTGTGTGTGTGTGTGTGTGTGTGTGTGTGTGTGTGTGTGTGTGTGTGTCTGCATCACTTTTGCAGCTTGTAGTGCATCTATCTAATTTTTAAACAATTTTCTCATCAGTATTAAAAACAACGAGATGTAATCACCCTGCAGTCAAATCATCCAGATCAGATTTTCTTTTTTCTCTCTTGGCGTCTTATTGGTTGCAAGCTGGAGCTGAGGCGGGTTTTAAGCACCTGTCAATCAGGTGTCAGTGAGTTTACGTCAAAGTCGTCGGGGAGCTCAGGTGGAAAACAGGAAACAGTTTGAATGTTGTTGAGGTGGTTCTTTGGTTCCACCCGTCCTCTGCTCTGGACTCAGCCCATCCATTCACACGATGAAGTTCTGGAGCAGAAACCCGGGCTGCATGCTGAACCTGCTCATGTTTTCAGAGTCGGGGTCACACAAAGAGCAGCTGGTGGTTTTTCATTGGCTGCAGGCTCTCATTCTGCCTCTGCAGAGATTCCTCTGCAGCTCGGCCACATGATGGAGCGCCACTCGCCTCTCGCCGCTCGCCTCCAGCTTCGCTCAGCTTTATTTTCATCATTTTCTCAAAGGCTGATTCCAGCTCCCCAAAAAAAACCCTGAAGACGGACACACACGGGGTCGAGCACGACGATGTGGAAGAGTCAGTCCACCAGAGACAGTCGGTTATGAAATGATGTGAAGTAACGTCCTCAGTTACTTTGAAGCATCTGCAGGTTTTGCAGAGATTTACTCTAAACAGGAAGCCGTGATTCGCCCGTGCACAGAGGAGGACGGTGACGCTTTATAAATAAAGATTGATTTGATTTGATTTGATCATGTGAGCACTGAGATGATAAAACCACCGTGATTCTTTCTGTGGTGTCGTAAAAACAAGAGAAACTCTCACACAAGTTTGGTCTTTCTCATTTTCAGATTGATAAATCGTCCGGGGGGGGGGAGTTATTTCTGAGAAAATCTTTGCAGGCGGCCGTGCAGGCGTTTGAATCAGGTGAATCGATTGTCAACCCCCCCCCCCCCCCCACAGAGATACAGATATATTATGGTATGTGTGCTCAGTGGGACGTTATAAACCTGCAGCAGGTGAATATTTAACAGCTGACTGCTTAGAATAGATTCTGAGCAGAACCTCTGACCCAACACTCGAGCATCCTGAAGCGGACTCTGTGTGTGTATCTGAATGTTCAGTGTGTAGGCAGCCGGAGCCGCGAGGAAACACAGAAACAGGAGAGCTCTTGTGTGTGTGTGTGTGTGTGTGTGTGTGTGTGTGTGTGTGTGTGTGTGTGTGTGTGTGTGTGAGAGAGAGAGAGAACTGTGAGTCTATTGTCATATTATTTATACAGTGTGTGTGGGTGTGCTGCTCGGAGCCAGAGGGCAGCACATGTTTACACTGAGAGAGAAGTGGATCTGTGTTTAATGAAGTTAAAGGAGCTCGGCTGTTGTTGTTGAAGTTGTTTAAGTCTTCTGGATTTCAAACAACGTGACGCTGCTGCTTCATCAAATATGATTATTTAACAAGTGGATTTGTGCGAAAAGCTGTGTGTGTGTGTGAGTGTGTGTGTGTGTGTGTGTGTGAGTGTGTGTGTGTGTGAGTGTGTGTGAGTGTGTGTGTGTGTGAGTGTGTGTGTGTGTGAGTGTGTGTGTGCACTTCTGTCTGTGAAGAAGTTTAAGTTTAGAGAAAGACTAAATACACTGTACACACAAGTTAAGCTCCCATTTCTGGTCCAATTAGAAGCCGGCCCCTCCCCAAAATATTAAACATGTTTGATATTTAAAGGTCACATGTTCTCCATGATCCTCTAACATGTGTCTCTAGTCTGTCTACAAACCCCCCAATGATGAAAAAAGTCCAAAAATGTGTGCTCAAACAGGCTGTTTGGGGATTTTCCCTTCATGACATCACAAAGGGCAGTAGCCCCTCCCCCAGGTGGGTGACACTCCCACAGCTAGGTGTTTGTTCTGCCCTCTGAGTCTGCCTTCTCACCGTAAACAATAGGACATGGAGCCAGAAAGTAGCGAGTACACCCGAGCCCTTCCAGAGAGGGGGCGTGGCCAGACACAGCTCATTTACATATTTAAAGCTACAGACACAGAAACAGCCTGTTCTGAGCAGGGCTGAAATAGAGGGGTTTATAGACATGATCAAATACAGGATCAGAGTGGATTTACAACAACACACTTCACACACATGATGAAGAGGAGCGAGGACACTGATTTCATCTGAAGAGGAGGAGATCATGTGACCTTCTAGATTCCCGATCAGGCTGCCCTGCTGTAGCCAATGAGAGAGAACAGACCAGCAGGCTTTCATGGGTTGAATAACAGGAAAGAAGTTTTGGTAAATGGCCTCTTACTTTCTAAGTGGATTTGCGGACTCAGCGTCTCTGTGCTGAAACTGAAGCTGGACGGTTCATCTTTCACAGCAGGAAGTGTCGTATCGATGGAGCAGATAAGACTGAGAGTTCACACGTCCCTGAAAGTCAGAAGAAGAAGGAGGAGGAGGAGGAGGTGCAGCAGGTGGAAGGGGGAAATCTGACTCCTTGACCCTGCTCTCCACTGTCCACTGATCCCCCCCCCCCTCCTCCACATTACTCCATGTTCACTGAGGACAGTCGTCCCCTGTCTTGTCTATGTGCTACCAGCCAGCAGTAACACCTCCTCCGTGGGCCCATCAACCTGACCTCTGACCCCGTAACAAGAAGGGAAGTGTTGATGTTAAATTGTGAAGTCGTCTGGAGGACGGTCACCTGATCCTCTCGCCCTCACACAGCTCACAAGCCGAGGACATGAGGCGGCACCAAGCAGGTTGTTTTTCTTGGATAGAGCTGCAGGAAGTGTCGTTGACCTGCCGACCCGTACTGGTTCAAACCTGGTTTAATCTCCGAGGAGAAACATGGGCTCACACTGCAGCGCGTTCCTTCCTTTCTTTCTTGGACATAAAAAGTTAAAGAGCCAACAGAGATTTCTTTGTACTCGTATCTTGTTATGGTCTTTTTTATGACAGCGTTGGTCAGTCTTTCTCCTCTGAGGTTGTCATGACACCAGATACTTAAACTGCAGTACAAAAATCAAACGGTACCTTTACTTCTGTCAACACCAAAACATCAGGAACAGAATCCTCGCTCATTTCTCAAGATTGCAGGTGAACTCCTGCACACAGCATGTGGCCTAGTGTTTACCGTGCATGCTCCATGTACAGAGGCTGATGGCCCAGGTTCAAAGCCGTCCCTCGCTTCTTTCCTGTATTTCAGTTCCCTCTCTCTCTCCCTGATTTCTGCCTCTATCCACCTACTGCCTCGAGCACAGAGGCACAAAACGCCCCAAAATAAACCTTGAACTGCCTGCTTCTGAAGCGAGACGTTGCCAATGTTTTTGTGCAATTTAGAGAGAGTGCTCCCTCTTTCTCTCACTGCGGCTTTTGGTTTATTATATAAGACTGAAGAGCTGTGGTTTCTTTTTTAAAGTGTCTCTACTCTTTCATACTCTTCAGATGAAATACGTCTCAGAGCTCCTCTTCATCATGTGTGTGAAGTGTGTTGTTGTAAATCCACTCTGATCCTGTATTTGATCATGTCTATAAACCCCTCTATTTCAGCCCTGCTCAGAACAGGCTTTTTCTGTGTCTGTAGCTTTAAATATGTAAATGAGCTGTGTCTGACCACGCCCCCTCTCTGGAAGGGCTCGGGTGTACTCGCTGCTTTCTGGCTCCATGTCCTATTGTTTACGGTGAGAAGGCAGACTCAGAGGGCAGAACAAACACCTAGCTGTGGGAGTGTCACCCACCTGGGGGAGGGGCTACTGCCCTTTGTGATGTCATGAAGGGAACATCTCCAAACGGCCTGTTTGAGCAGGCAGAAGACGGAGAGGACAGACTTTTCTCATCTTTGGAGGGTTTGTAGACAGACAAGCATCAAACATTTGGATAACAAACCTTGGAAAAAAGGTTGAGAGCCCCGGATGTAGACTCGGGTCTCTGGAGGAGAAATTTCCCAGCCCTCTGACTCTCCATTTGTCAGTTGTAAACGGATGCTATGATACACGATAGCAATGAATGTTATCACCAAATGTCCCTTAGAGCGTTGCATCAGGATAACATCGTACTGCTGTCTTTTACATGAACCTCTGCTATCTGACTGAGGCTAATGTAACTGAGAAGGGAGGAAACTGCAGAGTGAGATTTGTATTCATGATCAGAATCTTTCACGTATTAAGTAGAGAATATAACATGGATAACCTCCAGGGGTTAGCGAGGATGGGTCTTCACACACAGTTTACACAACAAGCTGTGATTACAGGCTGAGCCCCCCTCCCTGCCTCCCCTGGGGGGGGCGTGATCTCAGATAGAGTGTGACTTGTTTCCAGATAGGAGATAAGAGCGGTGGAGGTGCGCTCGGCTCTCAGGCTCCCTGCTGATCCACTCCTCTGATCTCGGGCTGTAATGAAGCATCTTTCAGCGGAGCGTCGTTAGCTCAGGCATGCGGCGTGCTCCGACTAGTCGCTCCATCCACTCTCTGTGTGTGTGTGAGTGTGTGTGTGTTCTGTAATTACAGAGAGCTACACTCTCTCATGAGGCAACTGTTAATGTGGAACTCGCCTTCCTGCCTCCAGGCACGCAACAACAAGGAATTAGCCAGCGGATGAAATCTTGTTTGACAAAGACAAAGCTTTGAGTGAATACCTGCACAAGGCACGAACTCCAGGTGTTTGTTTAACTGTTTCTACACCGGATCAAAGAGTGTGCAAGTCACAGTCTGTCGAGTGCAACATAAAAGAGCGGTGATGTATTAAAGCAGGACCTTCATTTAGACCAGTTACAGCTGGTTAATATTTGACTACAGCACCATGGACTTGGAATTTTTGTGTTTATTTCAAAGAGCCTGTTTTAGTTTTGGTGATGGCGCTCTCTTCCTCTGTGATCATGAAGGAAACATGCAGCAGCCAGTATGTCCTCCTTCTAACTTTAGATTCTGCTCCTGAATGCTCTGGATTTGATTGGACCAGAGAAGGTAGACGGGGCTTTGAAGGCCGTTTTGGACGCCCCTGGGTTTGCCAGAAATGAGAGCAGTTATCAGGTCAACAGGTGTTGCAGCGATGGAAGATATGGGAGAAACATGATCAAACTGGGATCCATATATAGTACCATCGCCAGTGTCCTGCATCGTTGTGTTAGCATGCTATTGTTAGCGCTCTGTAGTTAGCTGCTAGCTTCAATGACCTGTGTCCTGCATCGCTGTGTTAGCATGCTAATGTTAGCGCTCTGTAGTTAGCTGCTAGCTTCAATGACCTGTGTCCTGCATCGCTGTGTTAGCATGCTAATGTTAGCGCTCTGTAGTTAGCTGCTAGCTTCAATGACCTGTGTCCTGCATCAGTGTGTTAGCATGCTAATGTTAGCTCTCTTTAGTTAGCTGGTAGCTATACCAGTGAGTATGTTCTTCTTATTGACTCAAACAGCTTTTATACACAAGGGGAGGAGCCGGCCGTCCCGTCCATGTAAACACAGCTCTGACAACAACACAGCCAGCAGGACTCCAGCTTCTCCCTCACTGGAGACAGTCAGGACTCACACACACACACACACACACACACACACACACACACACACACACACACAGGACACACTGGAGTTAGGATTTATTTTTGTGTACGCTGCTTCTTCTTTTAAATGAAGAAAGATTCATGATGTCTGAACCACATTTTCTTAAAATAACCATAATAATATGCCCGACTGAGTGAATAATGAGACCCAAGTCGTTCTGTCTGAGAGTTAGGATAGACACACTGGAGTTTAAAGTGTTGTCTCTCATTGTCGACGGGTTCATGTCATGGTTCATTGGTTAAAAGTGAACAAAGCTGCTGCTCCCTCTCAGGACAAAAAAACGTCCAAACTCTGTTTTTTTTTTTCTGTCCTGAAAGACTTTTGAATTCCTCGGCTTAGAAAAAAAAAAACCCACAACGCTCCTCTCTATTATTCCTGACTGTATGTAAGGTGACACCTCTCCTTTCTCCCTGTTATTTCTCCTTTTTCCACCTCCCTCCTCCTCCCCACTTCTGTCCAACGGAGCTGAACCCGCTTGGGTTACAGCCCTGCGAGGAGAGGAAGGAGAGGGGGGCTGAAATCAGAGCTGAGGCGGAGGAGGCGATTTGTGGCGTGTTTGTGCACGGCGAGGAAAAAGGAGAAAAGAAGAGGAGGAGGAGGAGGAGGAGCAGTGGGAGGAGAGCGTCAGAGGGGAAGCAGAGGAGGGCAAGAAGCAGCAACAGAGGGTGAAGAAGTGGAAGAAAAGTGTGCAGGGCAAGAGGGAGAAAGGAGTTTATTGTTGGAGCTCTGAAAGACGAGGAGGAAGAGCGGTCGACTCCCTCGGCCGTGAAGCTGAACTTGGACACGTAACCACATGTTTGGATCTGACTGAGCGTAGGAAAGGAAGACTTCCAGGTGGGACAGGGCGAAGGTCACTGCTGCTGCGTGCACGTGTTTCCTTAAAGGTTTGTTCTGTTTTGTCCTTTTGTTCGTATGAAACAGAAAGCTTGGAGACAGAAGCTGCAGATCTAAGTCGTTGTTTTCTCCAGTAGAGACGCGTGTAGAAAAGTCATCGCAGTGGTGAAGTGAAAAAGTGTCGACGGGCCGTTTGTGTGCAAAGCTCAGCTTCATCCGTGCTCGCTCTCAGAGCTCCCTCGCTGCTCGCCTCCTCCCCTCGCTCACGTGTGACTCGTGTGTTCACCTTGAAATATTACCGAAAATATAAACAAGCAAGTGTTGAAGTGTAAGAAGCAGGAAGAACAGCTGTCGGGGTAAAAGTTAACCATTGTCAGAAGATTGAACAAAGACTAAAGTCCAGCAGTCATGGATGGAAGAAGCTCTCAGGACTTTTCTTGATCACATTAAAACCTGACTGATTATTAACCGGTTAATAATGTCGGCTGAATTCATCATATCCAGTGACGACTGGTTTCGACTATTTTTCCCCAGATGTGCTGATATTACTAATCAGCAATCAACAACAGCATTTTATTAAAGTTGAGTGATCCAAGGATCTCATAGGCTGCGTCTCCGAGGCGCTACGTGGTCGCTGCGCTTGTTTACATCAGGGTCGTAGAGCTATGTTTGTAACAGCGCTGACTAGTGGCAGGCGACTGCATTGCAGCTTGTAAACACATCTTATTATGGCATTAAAGGCCAGCCTAAAAAAAAAACCAAACATTAGAAAGATGTTAAAGTGAAAATGTTTGGGACTCGCCCTAAACTGATAAGTTGTTTACGTTTCATTGATCAGGCACGATTGCCTTTAAGGATTAAGTTACAGGCTTTTTGAAATCTTTTTCAATGAGGAGTCCAAAAAAAGATGAAACCACATGACCGAGCTTCAGAATCCTTCAGTGACACAGTCGTGACAGGTCTCATGTGTTTGCAGGTTTCTACACCTGAGACGTGTTCGGGTTCAAACCTCCCGGTGCTGAAAAGAGTGTAAAAGGAGACGTGTGCTCCGGTTCCCGAGGTGGACAGTGTATCACTGTGAGATCCCGCCTGTGGCGGTGGGACCGAAGGGAAATGTAATGAAAGGTCCTCCATGGTCACAAAGCCACTAATCCCACCTCGGCTTACTCTGATAAATCACAAAGAAATACAGGAATAACGTCCCCGAGCAGGCTGCGCGGCGACAGCCCGGCAGATTAAGTCCAGCACGCTCCGTGACCTGAAGAAATGAAATGAAAATCAGAACAGGAGGATGAAGCTCGCAGGCTGCATGTAACCGCAAATCACACACAACAGAAACACGTCTTCATCGCTGATGAGACAGACGAGTTACAGTCCACTCCTCATGTAATATTCACTTCTGTGTCACGGCGGGATTAACCTGCGGAGGACGAAACGCTCTCTCTCCGTGCTGTTTGTGCTTTTTTGTTTTCTTCCTCCAAGACAGGAAAGACGTTTATCGTCATTTAGTGTTTGATACAAAAAACAACAAAACAGATTGTGTCAGCTGAAGGGAAGATTTAGAGCTGCTGCAGAGCTGTGATGCCGGTCACAGCGGGGGGTCTGTGAGGCAGAACGGAGGCTGAGGAGGGGAGAAGTAGGGCAGTGAGATGCTGCCAGGGGGGGGGGGGGGGGGTTAGCTTGCAGAGATCTTGATGTTGACGTCGATGAGGAGAAGATAACAGCCGGCCTGTGAGACTCAGCACAACCCTGGAGAGAGGAGGACGTTTGTGGACTGTTTCGTTGGCTCATGGGCACTTCGGACAGTAGCAGTAGAGTATCATAGAGGTCACTGATAAGTGTGTCTATAGGTTCTTTAATAACTATATCTGGAGCTTTGATGGAGTCTTCGTCGGGCTGCTTCATCACGACGGCGTGCTGAACAAACGTTTTTAAACAGGAACAAATCTAATATGAACGCGTCCTGCTGGGCAGGAAAACACTTTGATTAAAAATGATCAGAAGCTGGGAGGGATGATCACATTACTGAGTACAGGCTGTGTGTGTGTGTGTGTGTGTGTGTGTGTGTGTGTACACTTTATTAACGGATCACTCCCGAGTCTTTAAAGCTTGAAGGTCACTCCTGACGTGTTTTTTTTGGAAGCTGACGGGAACGCAAAACTTTATTTGGACAAGCACTGACCTGCTTTATCTTTGTGTGTGTGTGTGTGTGTGTGTGTGTGTGTGTGTGTGTGTGTGTGTGTGTGTGTGTGTGTGTGTGTGTGTGCGAGAGCGAGTGGACTTGATTACTCGTCCCCACTCTTGTCTCTCTCTCTCTCTAATGCAGGAAGTGCCAGCTGATGATTCTCTTAATCAGAACTATCTCCTGTGTGATTAGCTCGCTGCTAAAGAGCCCTTCAGTCTGAGAGGGAACAAGACCGCCGGACCTGAGCGCTGCTTTCAGCCCTTAATTACATTATCATAGTGTGTGTGTGTGTGTGTGTGTGTGTGTGTGTGTGTGTGTGTGTGTGTGTGTGTCGCCCCCCCCCCCTTGAGGGGAGACTCCCTGCAGGTGCAGCCACAGGCATCAGGACAGTTATCTGTTTATCAAAGGGAGCGTCGCTGTCTGGTGCTTTTATACGCACAACCTGACAACCTGCAGGACGTCGACGCCACCGAGGAAATAAAACACGGACGGGGCGTCTGTGGGTTCGATCCTGCACATTATGCAGCGATTATTTAAAGAAAAAAAAAAAAAGCACAGCAGAGCTCGGCGGTGGTTTTTGAAGTCGATGTTTACGTCCACGTCTTTGGATTGCAGCGCGACCTTCACTCTGACTTTGGGAAGTTTCTCTCTGATGTGGCGGAGTGGCTGAGTGACGGCGAGCGAGCGCTTCAGAGGAACGTCTGAGAAAGCAGCCGATTGTTCTGTCTCTGTGTTATCCTTTAATTTACAGCCATTAGACTCTTGGTGCCACCCACACGCCCCCCCCCCCCCTCTGTCCCTCCTGTGCTGTCCTCAGCTCTGATTAGACGAGCGAGGAGGCTGACGGCGCCGCAGCCCTCCTCCATATAACACCGGGCCGACTCTTTTGTTTTTACGGCTACAATTAGAGCCCCGAAGTGTAAGCGTTTTGTGCAGCTCCTGCAGAATCAACAAAAGCTGCCTATTAAAGTCCTCTTTAGTGGCCCTGTCCCTCACTTTTATCTGCTGCCTGTGTTTATGAGAGTTTGAGGCTGAAAGGCCAATACTCCTCCGCAACCCACAACTCAGTCCGGACCTTATTTACTGACTCCGTTCCCTCCTCTTTTGTGCTGCTTCATCTCCTCTCTATTGCCTAAATCTTCTTTTATTTTCTGCTCTCTGTCCCCGAGCTCCTGCATCTTTCATTTTCTTATCTCCCTCCGTCCTCCTCCTCCTCCTCTCTTTTCTTTCCCTTCATTACTGTCCTGCTTTATTTCCTCTTATCTTCTTCTCCGTGTCACCTCATCCCGCCTCTCCGCCCCCTTTCCCTCTTTCTCCTCTCCTTCCACCTCAGCACCTTTTTGACGCAGACATGCACCTCGCTAATGAACTCATAAATCATCTCAAAGCACTTTTTTCTACCTTTACGTCTCTGGTTGTGTTTTTGGATTTCTACTGTAAAGAAAAGATCACTTCTATGTGTGTTGGAAACTAATTCCGACTCCTTTATCCGCTCACAGGAAGTGGTGATTCTTTCGACCAATCAGTGGACTGCAGCGTGTGTAGCTCCGCCTCTTCGTGTCGGTACGCTTGGCACTCTAGCAGGCCGGTTTAGTAGACGATGTAAACGCTTTTTAATACAGACTGAACTGAACGCGCCCCCTGGTGGCCGAAGTTGGTATGAGGCAGCTGGAGCTTCAAAAATACCAACGAAGAAACACGACGTCCATGTTGTCTACTGTCTTTAGAGTCTCCTAAATTCCTCCTCACTGTGTCCGTCTCTGGTTTGTTAATAAAGAATCTAAAGTTATCGATAAAGTTTTATTCTAATTCCATCAGTCGCCTTATTTTGATGTTTGGGAATAATCAAAGTCTTGTCGATGTGCATGTTGTTGAGTATGAACAAGTCGTGGTTTGATTCTGAGTTTGATGACTTGCTGTTTCTGGATTTCATGTTGAAGAAATCTTGTTTAATATCGAGGAGGAGTCTTGTTCGTGTTTGAGATCCTTACATGCTGCTGAAATCGGACTGAATCAAAAAAAGAGCACCAGGATGGAACGGCTCATCCGGCGCCCCGTGATGATCTAAGAATAGCTTGTAAGAACAGTTTGTCCTCACACGGAGATCATGACGTATAAAAAAAAAAGGATTTTTCCAGGAATGCAGTCGGGTCAGTTTCCCGTCAATCATCCCGTTATATTTTGATATTTGGAGAGGAGAGCTTCGTGTCCTGTAGGTGGCGTTAGAGGGAAGGTTTGGAGTACGCTCCGGCGATCGAATGACCAAGTGAATCTCTCTCGATTGAAATATGCAGGTGTGCAGCTCTCTTCTGATGTTCATGAGCGCCGCATGTTTATCCAATCAGGTGCATTTGTTGAAGCGAGGTGGGCGGAGCAGTTTGACAGATATTCTGATTGAGGACCGTGTTGTTGTCGGAGGTGAAGGTCATGATGGCTGACCTCTGGCTGCTGCAGCAGATCATCCACACTCTGGATGTTTGACTTGAGAAAGCTGCCGTCTGTCTGCAGACCGACGTCGTCTCCCTCCGGCCTCCAGACCTTTGTGTCTGTTTCATTTAGCCTCTTAAGGACGCCCGTGCTCGCTCGCTCGCTCGCTCTCTCTCCCTCTCTCTCTCTCTCTCTCCTTGATGCTTTTCATCAGAGTGATGTGCACGCCGCTGTCTCCTCCAGCTGCTCCGACAAATAAGACTCACTATGCAAAGTTCACAAAGTGACTTCTCACAGCCGCGCGGGGGGAAGAAGTGTGTCGGTGTCATTACTGTGATTGCGTTCAAGTATTTTATTATAAAGCAGATATATCGACGTCCAACACCAGAGCTCATCTAAAGAAAGTCTGCATGTCAGTGGAACTTTGTAACGACGTCTTGTGAAGGCAGAGTTCAGTCGGTTCACTTCAGTTTAATCCTCATAATTGTTCCGTCTCCTGCGGCGTCTGTTTGTCAGAGCAGCAAATAACAGAACTGGACTTTTGTTTTTGACCCGACTCATATATGTTTTAGATTTTTTAATTTTTTTTTTCAAGCTGACTTCTGGTGCAGAAATATTAATACATTTTAATACATTTTAATAATTTAATAATTTTATATTTTATTTTTTTTCGTATGCCTTTCCATGATTACACGTTGGTCAAATCGAATATCCCTTGGGAAAAAAAAAAAGAAAAAAAAAGTAAATGTTGGTTTTAATACGAGCACAGACTTCCACTGGAGCAGAGTTTGAATACAGATTTTATAATGCCATAGTAGTTTGTCCAAGCAGCAACCTCAGTCAAGTGTAAAATCATGCAGTTCCTGGAGTGTCCACTAGAGGCTGGCTGCAGCCGCACAGGAAGTCACATACACACCCATTCAAACCCATTCTAACCTGGGAACCGTTGGTCTTCTTCTTCTCTCCTCAGATGAAAGGATGCTGCAGGGATCCCAAGAGCTGAGCCCTACCTGAGTCCTCCCCCTCCCCCCCCTCCTCCTCCTCCTCCCCCCACCCTGACCCCCCCTCCCCTCCCCTCCCCCCCCTCCCTCCCTCACCCTCAGAGCCCTCAGCGTCTCCGTCCCATCATGAACCTGCTGTGTCGCGGGCGCCTGAAGCTGCTGGTGGCGTCTCTCACGGCCGTCGTCCTGCTCACCTGGCTCTACCTGCTGGCTGGGAACCTGGAGAGTGAGTCCACACACACACACACACACACACACACACACACACTCACAGACGTGCATTTAAAAAGAGAAAAATAAACCCAGGTGGAGGTCTGCCAGGCGTTGATTTACGACCGGAGCCGAGTCGTGGTTTGGGGTCACACAGAGTTAGAGGAATCCAACCATCAATTATGAGAGGCTCCATATTTCCTCGATCCGAGCGCCGAGTCACATTTCTAAACACATGGAGCCCGTCTTCTGCTCAGATTGATTCCTCACTCTGACGCTCCTCAGAGCCAGCCGGGCCGCAGTCAGCACTTTGTGTTCGGGTCACGACGCTGCCACGCTGTTTCCTGGAAGAACACTCATGAAGGCAAGGAGAGAGTCACACGGAGCTTCAGATCCAAGTTCAATTCTTTTTATTATTTTGGGGCTTTTTTCACTTTGTTAGTCGACTTGTTTTAGAGCAGATTTTCTCCTGCTTTATCTGCATGTATGACGTCCCACTACTAAAGGATCTTTAAAGTGTAGAGGTCCACAGATCCAGGCCAGTCCAGTGTGTCTGAGCTCAGCTTTAATGTGGGACCTCGCTCCTCAGAATTACACTGATTGGCTGTGACGTGGAGTGACTCACAGCCGCATCGGTTATTCTAAGATACCTCTCACACACACACACACACACACACACACACTTCGACGTGTTCATGTTTGATGTTCATGCACATGTTGAGGTTAGCAGGAATCTCTGGAGGGAAACCAGAGCGGAAAAATAGGATTCCCCTTTGTTGATGATCCTGGAACATGCAGGACTGCTGAGTAATCATGGTGCAGTGTGTGTGTGTGTGTGTGTCTGTGTGTGTGTGTGCATGTGTGTGTGTGTGCATGTGTGCTCTGAGCAGAAGCACTCAGCTTCAGAAATAACCAATGAGCCTCTGTTGCTGCCGGCCTGCCTGCCTGTCTGTCTGTCTGTCTGTCTGTCTGTCTGTCTGTCTGTCTGTCTGTCTGTCTGTCTGTCTGTCTGTCTGTCTGTCTGTCTGTCTGTCTGTCTGTCTGTCTGCCTGCCTGCCTGTCTGTCTGTCTGCCTGTCTGCCTGTCTGTCTGTCTGTCTGTCTGTCTGTCTGTCTGTCTGTCTGTCTGTCTGCCTGTCTGCCTGTCTGTCTGTCTGTCTGTCTGTCTGTCTGTCTGTCTGTCTGCCTGTCTGCCTGCCTGCCTGTCTGTCTGTCTGTCTGTCTGTCTGTCTGTCTGTCTGTCTGTCTGTCTGTCTGTCTGTCTGTCTGTCTGTCTGTGTCTGCCTGCAGATCAGATTCTGGTCACTCTATCCGTCTTCTCAGGTCAGGTTTTCTCCGACTCCTCGTCTCGTCCTTCCTCTCAGTCTCCGGCTGGATGATCGAGCACAACTCTAGTTAGTTACTAAGGAAGCCGGATGGTGCAGATGATCTGCAGCAGACTGAAAGAAACACGTGAATAAATGCATTAACCTCAAACCTGCTGCAGATGCATCCAAAGACAAGCTGCTCCAGGCCTGTAGGGGGCGCTCTGTTGGTAATCTCAAACAAGGAGTTTCAGCGAACATGTCAAAAAAGAGCAGATACTTAACTAAGCAGGAATAATTAATATGAGCTTTGACAGTACTGCAGCTTTCAGTAGCAGCGGCCTTTGACCTAGCATCCAGTGTTTCCACGGCAACGAGAAAAAAAGAAACTTCCCGTCACATCTAAAGTGAAGTCCACACATGGCAGAATGAATTCACATAAACGAGGAATAAAAAGAAGCAGCTTCTTCCGCTCCTCCCCCGTCACTCACATCTCGTCTCTCGCTCGGCGAGGGCGTGAGCATTCCCAGCATGCCTCACTTCAGCTGTGGGCCAGCTGCTGCTCCTTCGACGACGGAGGGAGAGAGAGGGGATCGAGGGGGGAGCCGAGCGACAGGGTGACAGATTAGAAAGGAAACAGGAAGCAGAGAGTGAACGAGGAGGAAGAGGAGATTTGGCTGCAGTGGAAAGGAGGAGACGGAAGAAGGAAACCGTGTTTCTTAGAAATGACCACACCGCTCTCCTGATTACAGCGTAAATCCCCCGTCAGGATTATGTGCAAAGAGCTCGTCTTTCAGATTGAATTCAGTTCATGCATCGCTCCGGATTTACAAACCGGGAGGCACAACGCAGGGAGAGAAACTCTTATTCTCCTTAAGTCTTCTTGAAGGTGGAGTCAGCAGCATTTATAGTTTCAGCTTGTAAACGCAACATTCAAACGTGGCCCCTCCTCCTGACGCTCTCCCGCCCTGCAGGACGTAGCGTGCATGCTAGCACAAGCTAACGGCCGGTGTTTGTCCCCTGCCTGTCCAACAGGAAGCAGATCAGGGGTCAGATTCTCCAGCTTCTGCAGAAAAACGAGAAAATGAATACACAAGCTCCTTTAACCCTGATAGCAGAGAGACTCACGAGAATGTGTTGTGAAAAAAAAAAAACTCAGTATGTTTGAATCATCAGCCAGAAAAGCACAACGTCTGAGATGCCACAAGCCCGAGAACGAGTTTACACTTCCTGTCGTCGTGTCAGATTAAATTTAGAGAGACTGAAAACAAACCTCGCAGCAGCTGCCGTCGTCCGTGATTCCTCCCGCTGACTGAGAAGTCAATAAACAGAAACATGTTCACATAGTGGAAGTCCCACAAAGTGCACTAAACGTCTTCCTCCCCCCCCCTCTTCAGATGGTCGTTCCCTCCTCCTCGCTCCCTGCCTCCCGGACACGCCTGCAGCCCGGGTCCTGGAGCGCGCCGTCCTTGAGTCGCGGGTCCGAGAGGTGGAGGAAGAGAACCGGCAGATCAGGCTGCAGCTCAGCCAGTCGCAAGGCACCGCCGGCCAGCCGCCGGACGGTAACTATGGCAACCAGCAGTGGGGAGCCTCGGCGGACACGGGGCCCGAGGACGGGGACAACACGGCCGAGGAGAAGAACAACCACACCGAGTGTCCTCGATCGCCCACGGTGCAGAAGTGTGAGGTAAGGAAACTATAAGGGAGGCGGAGTCAGTGAGGGAGGCGGAGTCAGTGAGGGAGGCGGAGTCAGTGAGGGAGGCGGAGTCAGCGAGGGAGGCAGAGTCAGTGAGAGAGGCGGAGTCAGTTAGAAAGGTGGAGTCAGTGAGAGAGGCGGAGTCAGTGAGGGAGGCGGAGTCAGTGAGGGAGGTGGAGTCAGTGAGGGAGGTGGAGTCAGTGAGAGAGGCGGAGTCAGTGAGAGAGGCGGAGTCAGTGAGGGAGGCAGAGTCAGCGAGGGAGGCGGAGTCAGTGAGGGAGGCAGAGTCAGTGAGGGAGGCGGAGTCAGTTAGAAAGGTGGAGTCAGTTAGAAAGGTGGAGTCAGTGAGAGAGGCGGAGTCAGTTAGAAAGGTGGAGTCAGTGAGAGAGGCGGAGTCAGTGAGAGAGGCGGAGTCAGTGAGGGAGACGGAGTCAGTTAGAAAGGTGGAGTCAGTGAGGAAGGTGGCGTTGGGGAGGAGGGTGGCGTTGGGGAGGAGGGTGGTGTTGGGGAGGAGGGTGGCGTTGGGGAGGAGGGTGGCATTAGTGAGGAGGGTTGCGTTGGGGAGGAAGGTGGCGTCGGGGAGGAAGGTGGCGTTGGGGAGGAGGGTGGCGTTGGGGAGGAGGGTGGCGTTGGGGAGGAAGGTGGCGTTGGGGAGGAAGGTGGCGTTGGGGAGGAAGGTGGCGTCGGGGAGGAGGGTGGCGTTGGGGAGGAAGGTGGCGTTGGGGAGGAGGGTGGCGTTGGGGAGGAAGGTGGCGTTGGGGAAGAAGGTGGCGTCGGGGAGGAGGGTGGCGTCGGGGAGGAGGGTGGCGTTGGGGAGGAAGGTGGCGTTGGGGAGGAGGGTGGCGTTGGGGAGGAAGGTGGCGTTGGGGAGGAGGGTGGCGTTGGGGAGGAAGGTGGCGTTGGGGAGGAGGGTGGCGTTGGGGAGGAGGGTGGCGTTGGGGAGGAAGGTGGCGTTGGGGAGGAAGGTGGCGTTGGGGAAGAAGGTGGCGTTGGGGAGGAGGGTGGCGTTGGGGAGGAAGGTGGCGTTGGGGAGGAGGGTGGCGTTGGGGAGGAGGGTGGCGTTGGGGAAGAAGGTGGCGTTGGGGAGGAGGGTGGCGTTGGGGAGGAGGGTGGCGTTGGGGAGGAGGGTGGCGTTGGGGAGGAGGGTGGCGTTGGGGAGGAGGGTGGCGTTGGGGAAGAAGGTGGCGTTGGGGAGGAGGGTGGCGTTGGGGAGGAGGGTGGCGTTGGGGAGGAGGGTGGCGTTGGGGAGGAGGGTGGCGTTGGGGAGGAGGGTGGCGTTGGGGAAGAAGGTGGCGTTGGGGAGGAGGGTGGCGTTGGGGAGGAGGGTGGCGTTGGGGAAGAAGGTGGCGTTGGGGAGGAGGGTGGCGTTGGGGAGGAAGGTGGCGTTGGGGAGGAGGGTGGCGTTGGGGAGGAGGGTGGCGTTGGGGAAGAAGGTGGCGTTGGGGAGGAGGGTGGCGTTGGGGAGGAGGGTGGCGTTGGGGAGGAGGGTGGCGTTGGGGAAGAAGGTGGCGTTGGGGAGGAGGGTGGCGTTGGGGAGGAGGGTGGCGTTGGGGAGGAGGGTGGCGTTGGGGAGGAGGGTGGCGTTGGGGAGGAGGGTGGCGTTGGGGAAGAAGGTGGCGTTGGGGAGGAGGGTGGCGTTGGGGAGTGAGCTTACAGACTAAACCCTCTTTGACGTGTGTTCAGCCTCGGAGCTTTTCAAAAACTGTTGCTGCTTGAAAATGAGGTGAAATCATAAATCTCAAAGAGGCTAAATATGAAATTTCACATCCAAGACAGGAACGGGGAATAAAACGTCCAAATTTATGTGAAGTTAGGAAAAAAAGTGGAGCTAATATTGAGCTCTGAATATTCTCCCGCTGATCTCCTGAAATAAGACGGCGGGATGATTCACGGAGAGGCGTGTGACTCAGAGCGTCTGAATGACTCTGAACCTCTGAGCTGTTTAACCTGGTGGTGAACCCGCTGACCCCTCCTCTTCCTCTCTCCTCCGTCCCTGCAGCTGATCCATGTAGCGTGCGTTTGTGCCGGACACAACGCCAGCAGAGACGTGGTCACGCTGGTCAAGTCCGTCCTCTTTCACAGGTGAGTCTCTTTTTTTTATTTAAGACGGCAGAAATGTCCCGCCGTAAGTCCTCTTGGATCCCCGGGACCCACAGGTAGCAGGATGGACGCAGCCTGCAAGCGGTTGCCATGGTTACCCCTGCATCTTTCTGGTTTTTTGGGGGTGAAGTTGCAAACCTCCACCTGCTGTCTCACCTGTCTGTTTCCTGCGTGATCCAGTTTTTGTGCGTCTCTCTATTTTGCAATTCGACTCGCGACCGTGAAGTCGTCGAGTCGTCCTCCTTTTTTTCTTCAAATTTAAAACCATTTTGAGCGAGGACGAGGGAGAAACGCACGCCGTCGTAACGAACCAGGAACGCGTGTCCTTCTTTTTAACCTTCCTTATTTTCTTTGCACTCATGGAACCTTTTTGTGCCTCTTCTTCACCAGACGTTTTTTCATTTCTTTATGTGACGCTCACACTGACGCGGCGGCGACCGTAACCCCCTGACTCGTACGAGCTTTGAGAGTCGTTTGAATACAAAAGGTGTTTTGAAGAGCGACGGGTCGACCTGTCGGCTGAGACGAGGCTTTGAAAGCTCCTGAATAAATCGAATGAAACGACGACCTCGCTCCATCACGGCGGCAGCTTGCTCCAGACTCTGAACTGTTTTAACCCTTCGGCTCACACACTGTGGGATTGTAGCGCTCTTGGACCAGTCGGGCCCTCTTACTGAGTCTGAATAAACCCGACGACACGTTCTTTACATTTAATAGAATAGACTTTTCTGCTTCAACTTTTATCCCCCGCCCTAAAAGGTGGGCGGAGCTAAACAGTGTGTGCAAAGCAGGACCAGCTCGTTTCATGACGCCTCCCTTTTTTCTTTTCTTCCAGGAGAAATCCTCTTCACTTCCATTTCATCACCGACACCGTAGCCAATCGCATCCTGAGTTCTCTGTTTCAGTCCTGGATGGTGCCGTCCGTGCAAGTCAGCTTCTACGACGCCGATGAGCTCAAGGTGAGAGGAACACGCCGTTTCATTCCCCCTCATCCGTCGCACGCCTCTTCCTCTTCCTCGTCCCCGTTTTTCTCTTTCTGTCAGGAGAAGGTGAGTCGAAGTCAAAGATCAAAGTCGACCCTTTTCGCCTCCACAAAAGCAGCTGCGAGTCGACTTAAATGTATTTATGAATCTCCTCTGAAGGCAGAGGTTCACCTCGCAGCATCAAAGAGACGTCGATACAAAAGCGGCGCGCTGCAGATGAATGAGCGGGCTCTCGGAAGGCGAGGTCACGGCGCGCGGCTTTGAACGCGTCTCGTCGTGCATCACATTAACAGATCAGACGCTCGATCAAGCTGCTCCAGTGTTCACAGGATGTAAATTCAGGATGTGAGCCGAGGGTCAATCTGACGTTTAGTCTCCTGCTCAGCGACGACAAACGTGCAACTATTTATTTTGTGCTCACAGCTTCATCAAATCTGCTTTTAAGATGAGTTTAAAGGAAGGATGCACGACGTTTTGATCCGGTCGACTCCTTCTCTAAGTCCCAGTGAGGCCTCGAGTACCGTGTTTACTGCACAGCAGTCACATCGCCTTTTACATCAGCTCAGATACACAGAAAGGTGTGTCTGGGAGGTGTTAAAACGAGGTCAAAGATCACCCGTTTTAATGACAGATTTAAAGGAGTTACCAGGTTTAAACAGAGCGAAGGCTGTCTGAGACGCTCGTACATGCAGCAGGAAGTCGCAGCTCTGACTCTTTAAAGTGAAACGGAGAAACACAGCGTACCTGAACTGTTCAAACACTTCTCCCCCAAAGTCAAGAGACACTTCAGCACAAAACGCCCCAATCACTTCTGTCTCATCAGGTTGATGAATGTGCTCTCAGAGCGACGTGTGTGTGTGTGTGTGTGTGACTCTGACCTGCATCCCCCTCCGTCACATCATCACATTCTCCCTCCTCTCAGTCTTTGTGCTGAACAATGAGTCCTTTGTGCCGCGGGATCGAGCGTCGACCTGCAGCCCTCTTCTCTCCACTTTTCATTAACCGGCATTAAAGTGCAGAAGAAAAAAAAAAAAAAAAACAGACGCGACTCTAAGCCGATTATATTTGCACACGATGCACTTATGCAGATCCAATTACTCCGAATCAAGAGAATTAATTAAGAGACACTGTTTGCAGATTGAGAAAAGAGGGGTAAAAAAAACCAGCACGCTGAGGCTTTGCCAGGATGAGCTGAATGCGTCTTTGTGCGCTCGCTCCGCCTGTCGGAGAAAATAACAGACCTGATGATCCTTCTTCTTCTTTGTCGTTTCAGTCCGAGGTGTCGTGGATTCCCAACAAGCATTACTCAGGTATTTACGGCTTGATGAAGCTGACACTGACCAAAGCTTTGCCCTCAGACCTGTCCAAGGTCATCGTCCTGGATACGGACATCACCTTCGCCACCGACATCGCCGAGCTCTGGGGCATCTTCAGGAAGTTCACGGGTAGGACAGTGCGTTGTTCAGAGAGAGCTGCAGGTCCGACTGGAGCGCTCCTTCTCTGATGGTTGTTGTCGTGTTTGCAGACAAACAGGTGATCGGTCTGGTGGAGAACCAGAGCGACTGGTACCTGGGGAACCTGTGGAAGAACCACAAACCGTGGCCTGCGCTGGGACGCGGCTTCAACACAGGTGAGGTCACGGGTCGTGTTTCTAACAACAGTGATTGGCTTTTATGAAGACTCGGCGTGAAGCGGCGCCCTCCGTCCTGACTGTGTCCTTCATGTTGGCGCTCTCTTACAGGGGTCATTCTGCTCTACCTGGAGCGACTGCGCCGGATCGGCTGGGAGCAGATGTGGCGGCTGACGGCGGAGAGGGAGCTAATGAGCATGCTCAGTACGTCGCTGGCTGATCAGGTGAGCGCCGCTTCTGTTTGAGCTGCTGGTACATCAGTGAGTTTAACTTCTCTGCCAGGGATTAGATCAGCCTGGATCCAGTCTGGGTCTAGAATCAGTCCAGTCTGGATCCAGTCTGGGTCTAAAATCAGCCCAGTCTAGATCCAGTCTGGGTCTAGAATCAGCCCAGTCTGGATCCAGTCTGAGTCTAAAATCAGCCCAGTCTGGATCTAGTCTGGGTCTAAAATCAGCCCAGTCTGGATCTAGTCTGGGTCTAGAATCAGCACAGTCTGGATCCAGTCTGGGTCTAAAATCAGCCCAGTCTGGATCCAGTCTGGGTCTAGAATCAGCCCAGTCTGGATTCAGTCTGGGTCTAGATTCAGGCCAGTCTGGATCCAGTCTGGGTCTAAAATCAGCCCAGTCTGGATCCAGTCTGAGTCTAAAATCAGCCCAGTCTGGATCTAGTCTGGGTCTAAAATCAGCCCAGTCTGGATCTAGTCTGGGTCTAGAATCAGCACAGTCTGGATCCAGTCTGGGTCTAAAATCAGCCCAGTCTGGATCCAGTCTGGGTCTAGAATCAGCCCAGTCTGGATTCAGTCTGGGTCTAGATTCAGGCCAGTCTGGATCCAGTCTGGGTCTAAAATCAGCCCAGTCTGGATCCAGTCTGAGTATAAAATCAGCCCAGTCTGGATCCAGTCTGGGTCTAGATTCAGGCCAGTCTGGATCCAGTCTGGGTCTAGAATGCACTAGTCTGTTTTATTTTTTTGAAGAGAGTGCCTCAGATTGACATGCAGTGTAACTCTGTGTGTGTGTGTGTGTGTGTGTGTGTGTGTGTGTGTGTGTGTGTGTGTGTGTGTGTGTGTGTGTGTGTGTGTGTGTGTGTGTGTGTGTGTGTGTGTGTGTGTGTGTGTGTGTGTGTGTGTGTCGTCTCTCTGCAGGACATCTTCAACGCCTTCATCAAGCAGAACCCTGTCCTGGTGCACCAGCTGCCCTGCTTCTGGAACGTTCAGCTGTCTGATCACACTCGCTCCGAGCAGTGCTACACCGAGGTGTCCGACCTCAAGGTGCACGCACACACACACACACACACACACACACACACACACACACACACACACACACACACACACACACACACACACACACCGACAGAATGATGTACTGCCGAGGGCAGGGGACTGTCCTCTGGAGACGTAACAGGCCGTCAGGGTTCAGTCTGTTCATGTCACACACACACACACACACACACACACACACACACACACACACACACTCACTCACACACACATTGAAAATCAGACGTTGCTGTTAGGATTAGCCATCCTGCACTTGAGATGATTTGCACGTACCCAGAAGTAAACAGACTAACCTTTAAAGGCGTTCTCTCCTCAGGTGATCCACTGGAACTCTCCAAAGAAGCTCCGAGTGAAGAACAAACACGTGGAGTTCTTCAGGAACCTCTACCTGACCTTCTTAGAGTACGACGGAAACCTGCTGAGGCGAGAACTGTTCGGCTGCCCGAGTCAGGCCAGTCCAGACAACGTGCAGGTAGGACACACACACACACACACACACACACACACACACACAGGCAAAGACAGAGCAGTCAGCAGATATTAAGGCTGCAGCATACATTAACAAAGCTTATACTGAAGGATTCTCTTTTTTATTAGCGCACTTAGAGTGTTTGGAAAAGAGCCAGACTGATGCTGGAGCCAATATGGATTTTTTCAGTGTAACAAATATCTGTTAACAGTTTTCCAATATTCAATTTAACTCGTTTTACAATTTCAGAAAGAAAGAAAGAAAGAAAGAAAAAGCACTCAAATTGAAAGGAGAGCAGTTTGTTATTATCCTGTAACAGTTCCTGCTTAGGTCTGCCAAAGGAACAGTACGGATTCATTTGAATTCAACTACTTGATGAATGAGCCTCTGCATGTTTCTAATAAGCTCCAGCAGCAGAAAGCTGCTCAAACTAGGATCAATGTTGGAGATGCTTTTGAAACATGGAGAGAGGTTAGAACGCAGAAAGCTTTACAGACCCATGCAGAGCTGGCTAAACACTGAAGCTACAGTGTCCACCGCATGCAGAGCTGGCTAAACACTGAAGCTACAGTGTCCACCACATGCAGAGCTGGCTAAACTCTGAAGCTACAGTGTCCACCACATGCAAAGCTGGCTAAACACTGAAGCTACAGTGTCCACCACATGCCGAGCTGGCTAAACACTGAAGCTACAGTGTCTCTACATGCAGAGCTGGCTAAACACTTAAGCTGCTGTGTCCACCACATGCAGAGCTGGCTAAGCACTGAAGCTACAGTGTCCACCACATGCAGAGCTGGCTAAGCACTGAAGCTACAGTGTCCACCACATGCAGAGCTGGCTAAACAGTGAAGCTACAGTGTCCACCACATGCAGAGCTGGCTAAACACTGACGCTACAGTGTCCACCACATGCAGAGCTGGCTAAACACTGAAGCTACAGTGTCCACCACATGGTGACCTGTGTGAGAGGAGGGGGCGGAGCCAGACAGCTCTCTGTGATGATTAGAGTTTAGACTGCAGTACACATTTTAAACACTAGGGGACAGAGCTACAGACTGCTCCTTCAATTGTTTGATTAATTTGGTCTGGATCGTTTTGTCCAGCCCGACTAAACTTGACTTTATAATCCAAATAATGTTTGTGTAAAAGAAGAAACATCGGAAATATGTGGCGCTTAATGCACTGATTACAGACTTTAGTTATGAGCAGTGTTTGTGTGTTTGTGTGTGTGTGTGTGTGTGTGTGTGTGTGTGTGTGTGTGTGTGTGTGTGTGTGTTCGCTCAGCTGCAGGCGGCTCTGGAAGAACTGGACGAGGACGATCAGTGTTACGACTTCCGCCGGGAGCGACTCACCGTTCACAGAGTTCACCTGTACTTCCTGCAGTACGAGTACACGCCCACCGAGGACGACACTGACATCACGCTGGTGGCCCAGCTCTCTATGGACAGGTAACAAAACCATCTCATAATCCCTGAACCAGTATCTATTAATCACAGGTATTCTAACATAAATATATTTAACCATCGCTGTCCTGTTTAGTCATGACTTTACTTAGTTAATATTCCGTTCATTTTTCGATTAGCAACCTTTACACTGCAATCATCTGAGGGTTTATTTGACACATCTGTGCAGGCTCCAGATGTTGGAGGCCATCTGTAAGCACTGGGAGGGCCCCATCAGCCTGGCGCTCTACATGTCCGACGCCGAGGCTCAGCAGTTCCTCCGTTACGCTCAAGCCTCGGAGGTCCTCAAGAACCGCAAGAACGTCGGCTACCACATCGTCTACAAGGAGGGCCAGTTCTACCCCGTCAACCTCGTGAGGAACGTGGCCCTGAAGAACGCCAACACCCCGTATGTGTTTCTGACCGATGTGGACTTCCTCCCGATGTACGGTCTCTACGATTACCTCAGGTGAGGACTCCCAATAACACAAACTAACCAGCAGAGGCAGCAGCACATAAACATGGAGCATTGTCCTGCGAAGGGAAATTCCATCCATGCCAATTGGTCCAATGCTCCCCAACTCACCATCTCAGATGTCGATGAAATTTACGAGGCCAACAGCCATTTCATTTTTGAATTCCATGCGAAAAATGTAGATGGGTATTGTCAGCCACTGAGTAAAGGCCTCCTAGAAACGCCGGTCCATTGTTTGGGCGGAAAAATGGGAGCACTGTATCTCAAGAACTACACCATCAACAGAGGAAAAATGTTGCACGTGTTCATGTCAGCCAAGTACCAACTTGTATACCAAATTTCATCAAAATCTTAGATGGTGAGGTGGTGCCGATTTCTAACACTGGACCACTTGGCATGGAATGACCTCAATGGAGTCTGTTGGCCGTGTAGCATTTCTCTTGTACTTTGGATCCTTTGTTTAAAATATGGCATGTAATAACTTGTGACGTGTGTTTATGTTGAGATATGTCCCAGGTTGAAATAAACAAAACAGACTTGTCCTTTGAGTTGTGCCTTACCTTTGCCTCACATGTCCTGTTTCCTCCACGCAGGAGGTCCGTGGTGCAGCTGGACATGGCTCACACCAAGAAGGCTCTGGTGGTGCCGGCCTTCGAGACCCTTCGTTATCGTCTGTCCTTTCCAAAATCCAAAGCTGAGCTGCTCTCTATGCTGGACATGGGGACTCTCTACACCTTCAGGTACCTGGGCTGGTAAAAAAACAAAAACATCTGAATGAAAACTGTGAAAAGAAAAGCTGATTGGAAAACCTGTCCTTCTCCTGCGCCTCCAGGTACCACGTGTGGCCCAAAGGTCACGCTCCGACCAACTATGCCCAATGGCGAACAGCCACCACGCCGTATAAGGTGGAGTGGGAGCCGGACTTTGAGCCATACGTCGTAGTGAGGCGGGACTGTCCGGAATACGACCAGCGATTCGTGGGCTTTGGCTGGAACAAAGTGTCCCACATCATGGAGCTGGATGCACAGGTACGTCTGCAGCGTAATGTGGAAGTGCAAAAACTGCAGTTCCTGGAGTGTCCACTTGGGGCCGACTGCAAACCATTAACCATTAAAACCCCCCAAAATATGTATCGATGTGACCCAGTGGAATTCCTCTTTTAATGTTCTGTAAGTCCATGAGTCCCGGGTCTGGTTTCCTAACTTCCTCCCCTTGTTTTCAGGAGTACGACTTGATGGTTCTCCCCAACGCCTTTATGATCCACATGCCGCACGCTCCCAGCTTCGACATCTCCAAGTTTCGCTCCAGCTCCAGCTACCGCAACTGTCTCAACACCCTGAAGGACGAGTTCCACCAAGACCTGTCCAGGAAGTACGGCTCAGCTGCTCTCAAGTACCTCACGGCCCAGAGGAACATCTAAAAACCACCACCGATGAGAGGCGGCGAGTTTGCCGGCCTCGAGTTCCCGACGTGTGCGGAGGCAGCAGTGCGCCGCGGCCCGCTAACGCCGTACAGCACAAACAATGAAAGTAAAGCTTTACAGCCCTTGTGTGACATTTTCAGGGCTCCTCGTGCATTAATTCTCCAGTCGACTCCAGACGAAGGCGACAGAGGACGAAGTGCAAAGACCAAAATCGGGACAGAGTGACGGTGGTTTTTCTAAACGCAGGAGTCACTGAAGGAGGTGATCAATGGGTGAGGATCGGACTAGCTTTAAGGTCGAGAAGAAACACATTCTTACAATTTGTTCTGACAATCAGAGCCTTTCCCCACGGACACGTTACGGATCAGTCAGTCCACATCGAGACGTGGACCCGACAGGACCCGTGTCGTTCTGGGGAACGAGAAGTTTGTGAGGCCCGTCGAACTGGAGAAAGATTTAAGCCTCATCACCTTTCACGATATTCACGGGAGATATTCAAAGATGATTCAGTTCTTTTTTGTTTTTTTGTTTTTTTTCAATGTAAATCCGAACCAATCATTGATGAACATTTACAAAGTTTTGAGTACAACCTTACACAAGAATCAGTTTATTTTTCCTTTCTATATTTTCAGACCTCTTTTAAAGAAAATCCATCAAGTCCCGGTCGAACTTTGTCCAATTATCTGTGAGCTTCAGGGATGTTCTGTGTGTGTGTGTGTGTGTGTGTGTGTGTGTGTGTGTGTGTGTGTTCCATCTTCATTTCATTGCTCATCTCTAACACACATTACTGATTGTCGTGAACATCGCTCTCGTTCTGTCTCAGTCATGTATTCGCTCGCATGTAAAGGGTTGCACTACACCGTTTTCAATTTTTTGTTCACTTCGGGACATTTTACATTTTTCCCATCATGCATCTGCCTGGAAGAAGCAACAATCCTCTCATGATAACATCAACTCGGACACGTTAATCTTGTTGGTGTTGATGACTGGTAAAAATGAAGCTGCAGCGGAGTTGTTTTCATTGTTTTTTTTGTTTTTAACGTTTCATCAAATTATGTCGCAATCACTGGATTTAAATGTGTCGTCTACTGAACTCTGTTTGTTTCTTTGTAAAGTCCAACTGAAATGACTAAATTCTCCCTCTTCTAAAATATTTGATACAACAAGCATAATATCTTGTTTTTATGAACCACACAGAAATCCAAAAGCACGCCTCCACTGTCGTACAGAATGCATTTCATGCTGTGTTTGGACTCCGTGTATTCCTGCTGGATTCTGCACATTTTAATTTCCCATCCTGGTTTTCCCCCCTCCTCTGTCTGCAGCCGCTGTTAGCTTCCTAGCAAACGTCTCCTTTATTAGCCCAAAGAACCACGGAGCCAAAGGCAACATGCTAGCAGTAGATTCTTTAAACGGGCGAGAGATTTCTTTTCGGCCGGTCGTTCGTAAACACGTTCAATAAAAGACGCAAAAAGAACCGAATGGTTTAATCATGAGACAATGGTTCGAAGTCGAAAATACGGTTCGGACTTGAATGGGAAATTAGCACGAGTCTTTATCAGAAACAAAAAAATGCCAGTTGTGATGATAACATTTGGCAAACACAAGCCTGGGATTGAATCCAGTGTCGGCCTACGAGGCCTCTGTTGTCTAGTTGGACTTTTAATTTCCTGATTTTAATTTTATTTTAAATGTTTTTAATGATATCCGTCTTTTGATCTGTCCAACCATCTCATAATCATGTGCACAACATTCAGGAAGTGGATTCTCATGTTACGAGCCAGAGGTCGGCTGTGTGACTCTTTTCATTCTTTGCAGAAACATTTAATAGACCAAAGTTTTCCCCTTTGAAAAAAAACCATTTCAAAATATTTGACCAGTAAGGCCGTGTGTCTACAGACAGCGTGTTTAGCTGTTGCTAGGTTACAAACATTTTAATCCTGCCACCCTCAGTAATGTCCATTAGGTGCAGGAAATATCACCAAGTATACGATGTTAAGGAGTCGTGTCCTGACGTGAGCAGCAGCTCTACAAAAAGACGACACGGGTGCCTGTAGCCTCGTGGTTAGTGAGCGCGCCCCATGAACGGCGGCTATAGTCCCACATGTAATCCCTCTGGATCCCTGGTTTCTCGCTCCTCTCACAGCCCCCCCCCCCCAAAAAAAAAATAAAAATAAAAAAAGAATATGACAAGCATCTTCTCCGCCATAGTTGTTGATAAGTCCCGCCCCGTGTTGATTCTGATTGGCCAGTAATGGAGAAGTGATGATTGTGGAGAGCAGCGTATGCTGGGGCCAAAACTCTGTGGATTTAATAGTGAAAAGGAGCGCTGTCTGTGGACACGAGTGGCCCTCACGCACACTGCCTCCCCCAGAGGACGAGTGAGCTCCGATCATAACTTCAATAGCTAAGAGCTGTTCTGTGTTCGATGAATCATATTTGCTTCACTCTTCTTCCATTTGTGTCAAGTCATATTTATGTTGTTTATTTTTGTCCTCCACTTTATTCTGACTAAAGTCGAGCAGAGAAGAAAAGATTAAAGCCTGGAGTCATTTGAGGAAAAGGCCTAATGAGTAATCCTGAGTGTAGGTGTGTGTGTGTGTGTGTGTGTGTGTGTCAGCTGCAGGCTTGCACAAAGGTGGAGTGGGAAGGTGTGAGTGTGAACTGCAAAGAGTGCAACCCCCCCCCCCCCCCCCCCCCCCCACCACCACCATCTGCACCGCCTCCATTGACGTGTTGTTGATTGTGGTAAATGCTAGTGCCTTTGCTGTATTGTGAAACTGGATATTGATTGTACTGTTGTGGCGACAGGGCCTGGGGAAAGTCAGGCGCTCTATTTATTATTGTTGACTCAAATCAATCATATTTTTCTATGTAAGTGCTTTAAATAAAATTTGCCCTTTTTTAATCACGCTGTGGTGTATTTCATGTTTTCTCACGTCGAGCGAGCAAACCGCAGACTTTCCATGACCCGCTTGTCACTCCGGGATTACTGAGACCTCTCACCCCCGCAGGCCAAATCATATTTCGGGGATTTGGACTAAGTTTACCAGGCACCCTGGTTTAAGCCAGTATGAACCTGCCATGTGTGTAATTGGTCCAATGAAAATTCAAACACAAACTGAATTATTGTGGATGAACACACGGAGGACTCGTGAGAGTTCTCGTCCTGTTAAAATGCAAATGACGTGAAGTTAATTGCAAACATGAATTTCTCCACACAAGGTTTAACAGCTGCTGCTCTCATTCAGGGAAGAGAAATTAAAGTCACGCTGTTTTTGATTCAGTTTTTAGTCCGAACATGAGGATGACGGGACTGAATTGGCATTTTTGGCAAGTCAGTTGGTTCGAGAGGGAGAAGACGTTTACACGCCAAGAATGATGCCCAGAAATGGCATGAATTTGCGAGGTCAATTTTGACGCACCTGACTATTTTCATCCATGGACGTGGGAGGGAAACCTCTGAATAGTCGGCCTTGGTCCGAGCTCAACATTGCTGTGTGAAACTCTGCTGTTAATGCGCACAGTTACATTTAAAGAATACAGGTTAAAAAATGTAACTAAAGTGCGAATAAATCACTCTTGGTGTGTAAAGGTCTAAATTTTTCAAAAATGTACTAAACCTACTGTATTTTTTCTTCTTGAGTTCTGACATTACTTCAGATTTTTCCAATAGTTATTAAAGCCAGAGAAATTTAAAAAAAAGTTTTTCATTGTAGTAAAAGGACGTGTTTTGTTGTGGTGGTCGGTTCAACCCGGTCGTCACGACTTCCATCAGTTCGTTTTGAGTAGGTAACTCCCATGATTCCCCGCCAGTATCAACGTCATCTTTTGTTATTGAAATATTATTAATTGAGAGGAAATCTACATATTGTATATTTATTAGATAGTAAGGTTGAAAAATGTAAACTCAACTCAACAAGCAGGTGGCGCACATGATAAATATAATCTGAGGGAATTTAGGGCCGAGGGAACACAGACACGCTCCCCTATGTTTGTCAGTTCATTACCTGAATACTGATTTGTACAAACAGTGATACTCTCAGAGTTGAGTCTGTGTGCAGAAGCCGCCCTGTCACTCTCCTCCTCTTCAAAACCACCAGATAGATGTGAAAGAAAATCACACGTGTGCCCATCTCGAGATGCCTCCTCGCCACAGAGGAAACACACTTCTCGCCTCCAGGGTGCTTAGCCACACCTAATCAATTATTAGTCGTCTTTTCCGCATGTAGGCCAATCAGCCCATATGCACAGAGTCTGAGCCGACACACTGCACATTGATTCATTGAAGAGGGGCTCAAACATGCAGCCAGGCCTGCAGTGTCTTATTTTCTAAACAAGATGCTCAGAAATGTCATTTCACAAACAAGGTTTTATGCGGGACAAAGATCTGAATACGCACGGATAGAGCGACTCATTGTGCTTTGATTAGAAAAGGCGATGAGACATTTTGGCTCATTGTGATATTGAAGAATACATTATAGTGCAAAAGAAAGAAATATATTATTTATTTTGGGGATTTTTTTGGTTTTATGAAAGAGACAGGACAGAGGATAGAGTCAGAAATCAAGGAGAGAGTGAGAGAGAGAGAGAGTGGGGAATGACAAGCAGCAAACTAACCACAAGGCCACTGGAGCACATATATTATCAATTTATTTGTTTTTATTTCTAGTCTAATCTCTATTTATAAGATAAATTTGACCTAATGGACAGAAATTAGATTAAAGGCCACATATCCTCCTCCTCCTCTTCAGGTGAAATCAGTGTCCTCGCTCCTCTTCATCATGTGTGTGAAGTGTGTTGTTGTAAATCCACTCTGATCCTGTATTTGATCATGTCTATAAACCCCTCTATTTCAGCCCTGCTCAGAACAGGCTGTTTCTGTGTCTGTAGCTTTAAATATGTAAATGAGCTGTGTTTGACCACGCCCCCTCTCTGGAAGGGTGTCAGGCTTTTCCGCTCCATGTCCTATTGTATTGTATTTTCTGAAAAGTGGATCAGGTGGAAGACAGAGAGGATGGACTTTTCTCATCATTGGGGGTTTTTTCTCTTTTTCCAAACTTGTAAATGAAACAAACTGCTCACTCATCATAATGTCTCTCCTGGTTGAAACAGGAAACACAGGCCTTTTGCATCTGATGTCTCTGTCCACCTGCCCTACAGTGGTGGACAGAGCTCGATGCAGCAGCCGGTCTTTGGTGCAGCATGTTCTTTGTTATCTGATTGGTACGTCCTAGCCTTCAGATGTCGCTAACAAATTGCAACTGGCTACACCAGAAGCCCTGAACTGTTGATTCATTGCCGCTTGAAGCTCTGTTTGCATGTATGAGGACAACAACGAACTTTGAAGCTCATCTTTTAAGGCAAGGTAGACTGGAAGGAAAAGGGACTTAAGATTAAATAATAGCAATAAAACTTTCTTTATAATGGTTCACGTCAAGTTGCCATTTCAAATACAAACATGTATGGTAAAAGGTTAACTGGGGATCAGCTTCTCTCTCTGCAAGGGGCTGAGTCAGGATAACATGAATTATAACAACTTCACACAAACAAACTAACAAAAAGTATGCAAAATCTGATTAAGCCGTTTTTTTCCGTCAGCTGTTTCCTGCTCTGACATTTATCTCCACAGCCTGGAAATTGAATTGTCTTCTACGGATGTGTTGTTTGAATAATTGGAAACGCTGTTCAGTTTTCGTTTACACATCAGAGAGTGAATAAGAAACTGAGAAGTCAACCATTTCCTCATCTCATATATCTGTAAATTTACTTCTGAGGTGCTGCAATAATCATCTCCTACAGCTGCGCTCAGTCAGCGAAGCTCCTTGTTCCTGTATGGAGAATAAAACGAGGCAGCGGAAACATTTTAGAACAGAATAGACCTTTATTGTCTTTATACAAATTGTACAACGAGATTACTCGGCTTCCCCTTAAAATGCATACAGCTAAAAACAAAACAAGAAGAATATAAAAAGTGACTTGAGTTAAGGTAAGGTGGGATATGTATGGCAGGACTCATTTACAGAATATGAGTTATAAAGAGAGAGCGAGAGAAAACCTCTGTCCATCTATATCTGAATTACAAGCTTATTCATGTGATTTGTGCCCGGCCTTCTGCACATTTGTTGTTATATTAAACATTATAACACGCACACACATACACACACACACACACACACACACACACACACACACACACACACACACACAGCTGTGTAAAAATCAGTCTTGAGGCTTGAGGCAAACCCTCCGGCTATGACACCCGTATGCAAATCCATGTATTCATAAAATATCTTTAGAGTATCAAATCAGAATTAAAAGAAGTTTCTGTGTTTTTTAAAATACAAAGTCTGTGTAAGCCAAAAGCAGAATTAACTCGGGGCTGGTCTGTACCTGCGCCAGCCGTCACTACACGCTTTACCAAAGGCAAAGTTTGAAGTCTATAGACTGGCACAGGAATGAGTCCGAAAAGTGTTGACAAATATTGGTTTCAATTTGTAACATTTGGACTCGACAGTGAATTCAAAGAATCAGCCTATCATAAACATGAGGCCAATAGGATCACTGATAGATGTGAACCTGAATAAACTTTGTAATCAGGCTGGATCACTGCATGTCACTTAAAACATTAAAATAAAAAGGTCCCCTTTAATAAACATTTGTCTGAGCCATGTCTGAAAGTGCCATGCTTTGTAGTTGTTATTTTTCAAAACTTATCGACCAATCAGGATAGGCTTGCAGCTATTCTGAGAATTTGAAAACAAACATCATCCGCCCTCTGTCTGTTGTTTCTCCTTTTGGAATGTTCGTGTTGCTTACTGTCACTTTAAATAAAGCTTTAGAAAAAAACTGTATTCATTAGAATGTTTTCTTTTGTCTGTCTATGACATCAGTCTATGACATCACAGATCAAAGCAGCAGGATTATATGAATACCCGTAACAGAGAAATTCACAACCATCCAGCTGCTGAGGACGACGCAACGGAGGGAAAGCTAAGTTAGTTAAATTCCACACACATTATTGGATTATTATCTAATTATTGTATAAGATTATCATTATCTTACGATACATTTACAGCAACAATGCAGAGCTCAAATGCCAAACAGAATATGGTTCAGTCTATTCCAGTGGTCACACCAGAAATTCTTCGTCCTGTCGTGGACAGGTTTCTGGACAAGATCACGGTGAATCAGTGGGCTCATCTGAAGGAGGGGTCTCACGACCAAGAGACCAAGGAAATCATCACGGCCATGTGTGTAGATTTAGTCAATGTTATAGCCACATTCATCTACAGACTACTAAACAGGACGAACTCCAAACAAAGTTCTCCTGAATCCTCTGAAAGACCAGGATCTTCCAAATCCCAGACGAGTGTCACTGAAGACGAGATCAATCAGTTTGTGGGTGACTCGATCCCACTGGCCCTGGCAGAGGTGATGTGTACCCAAAAGGACATCCGTTGCCAGAGCACAGAGGAGGTGACCAAGCTCGTGGTCAAAGAGGTAACGGAGAGGATTAACACGGAGCAAGTCAACGAGAGCGATGAGCCCATGGCCTCCAAGAGATTCACAGGCAGGTTGAAGAAAATGGCAGCAAATGTCACCACAATTCTGCAGAGATTTCCCAAACCTGTGAAATTACCGTCAAAGTTCAAGGAAAGTAAAACAACAAAGGAGTCGACAGAGACACGAGAGCAGGAGGAGCTGGTTGAAGCTGGAGGGAGAAGTCGCAGCAGATCTCCCTTGGGAAGCGTTACTTCCAGAGACAGCACCTTGTATATGACCAAGGAAACTGTCAAGTCAATCCTGGAAGAAGAGGCGGAGGAGATCAACATTTTTGATGACGAGACTGATCCTTCAGAGAATGAATCAAGGCATCTTATGTTCAGCTCTGGCAGCGATTCAGACGAGTTATCTTCTCGTATAGCTGAACTCATCAACGGCGACACTCAGCGCTTATTAGAGGTAGCAGGATCTCCAAGCAAATTGCGTGAGTTAATTGAGTCAGAGAAGATGCCCGCATGGAAAAAGATCAGACATGGCACTAAGGCTTTTCTCGTAATACGATTTGCCAAGGAGTCCATCATCAAGTTGTTTCTAAAACTGAAGGAACAACTTGCAAATAAGCTTCCTGAAAAAGAACTATCCGTTAAGTCGATGGTTATTGACTTGGAAGACATATTGGAGGAAATGATCCCACCGGAGGAGGATGAGAGGGAGATGTGTCTGTACCAAAGGATGGCCAGCAACATCACACAGGGTGAGTATGAACCGACCAAGGAGAGTCTGGCTGAGTTCATTTTCACCCATCTGTCAAATGACAACAAACAAAGGAAGTTTTTAATGGACATCATTCGCACTCAAGTGGACTTCTTTATGAGGATGCTGTGGACCTGGCTTAAGCTGCAGAAACAGCAACACGAGAAGAGGACGGATGTCGCCTCTGCCGTTCTGACAAGGATCGAGGGAGTTGTGGAGGATAGTCGAGCTTCAGCTCTCTCACAGTTTGCAGCAAAACCTCAGCAAGCTTCATCACAGGACGCAGGAAGGCGCATGTGTGACACGATCACCTATGAGGTTTTGGTGACAGGGCTTCTTAAGAACATCCTGAAAGACATCATGAAGGATTATTCCAGTGATGCCTGTAGATCAGCCATCGCATGTATGACTATGCTGCTCTTGGAAGAGATGAACGGCAGCAAACGGTCCATCAAGCTCACCTCGGCCAACATGAAGAAACTCTTAAAACGCGTTAACAAAGAGCTCTGCAAGGTCGTTGGTGTAGAGTTGCTGTGGAGGAGCATGCTGAATCAGAATGAGGCTGTCATCAGGTATATTGTGAACACCCTGAAGAAACACCTGGTGACGAAGCAGAAGACCAGTGTCAAAGAGGTCTGTGGGAACATTTTCCAGTCCATGGCCAAGCCGTTCAAATCCATCTTCAAATGTGACTAAAAGAGTCTTCATGAAGGGGGGGGGGGGGTTACAGGTTTTCTCCGAGCTCTTCGGTTTACCCACATTTAATACAATTTGATCCAAATCTGAAATGACAAAATTGGGAAAATAAAAGAAATAATTAGAAATTTTACATTTATGTCTAATGTCTCTTTTCACAGTTCACACAATTCTTTCAGATATATTCATACATTCATATGTTCCCCTTTCTGTCTGTTATTGTTTCCACATTTAATACAATCGGATTCAAACACAGAACAAATACAAAAACAGCTATATGTCACACTTGTCTGCTCCATTAAAACACACAGGTACCACTGACAGGAAGCAGGACAGGGTGCAGGTCAGGTGCAGAGCTGACTTTGTTTGCGTTCAAACCATACTGGTGCCTGTGACTGGCAGTGCCACGGCTCGCTCTCTGTTTTGTAGATTATTGATGATTATTGTTTCACTATATGTGATCTTAGCAGCCCAGATGACAAATGGAAGTGTCCTGGCTTTACAAACCTATGATCGGGACTCTTTATTTCGTATCAAAGAGTCATTGGAGGACATGTTTCATACCTGGGACCGGTACAAACAGGCATTTCCGCCTCCGTTTGAAATCGATCCCGACTCACCGGACTACTTGATGCTGTATCGGGTGCCGGGTAAGACCCGCAGGAGATCCAGAAAAAGAGGCTCTCGGTCCGGTATCCAAGTAAAGCGAAGACGTGCTGCGGCGCACGGGGGCTCCGTCGTCTTCGGCTGCCGGGACCACGCTCGGTTCCTACGCCAGATTCCTCTCCTCGATGTGTGCGCCAGCGTGTCCTCGCTGCCGCCTGCCCGCACTTCAACAACTGTCCTGGACCCTTCACAGTGCTGGAGCCATGATCAGGGGTTTTCATCGCCATCGCCTACTTCCGTGTTTATGCCGGCTTTTCCAGCATGGACCAGCTGGAGCTCACGTGACCGCTGGATGTGCCTTCGTCCAATCCCGCTCCGCAACACGGACACTACCTCCGAGACGTCAATCCACGTCGGCCTATTGAATGCTCGTTCAATTGCGAACAAGTCTCATTCACTAAACGATCTTTTTACAAGAGAAAACCTGGATATTATGTGTCTTTCAGAGACATGGCAGAGAGATGAAGAGTTCATTCATTTAAATGATCTCTGTCCTTCTGGTTGCTCTGCTGTCGGGAAGCCCCGCCCCTGTCGCCGTGGTGGTGGCCTGGCCATTGTGCACAGGGAGGTCCAAAAATGCAAACTGATCCAGTCCCAAGATTTCTCTTCGTTTGAATCACAGATGGTTAAGATGGGTTCCTCATCCCCTTTTTACTGTGTGTTGATCTACCGTCCTCCTGGCCCTGCTGCTGTCTTCTTAAAGGATTTTAGTGACTTCTTGTCCTCTATTATAAAGCTGGACTCTGTTTTAATCCTTGGGGATTTCAACCTTCATGTTGATGACAGCTCGTCTTCCCCTGCAATGGAACTTCTAACATTGACTGAAACTTTTAATTTTGAACAGCATGTTTCTGAGCCCACTCACCAAAAAGGCCATATTTTAGACTTAGTTTTTACGCTTGGCCTAGACATTTTAAACCTGTCTGTAAATGATGTTCATTTGAGTGATCATAGTCTTGTTCTGTTTGATCTGCACTTTTGTCCTGAGCCCAAGCCTCCAACAGTCAGGTCTCAGAGGCGTGTTATCACTGCTAATACTGCAGATAGTTTCTCTCATTTATTTGATCCTGTCTTGGTCATGAACTGTCTCGATGTGGATGATCTCACTCACTGTTTTAACAATCACTGTGTAGAAATTCTGAACCAGGTGGCTCCTGTTAAAACAAACTCCTCTACCAGGGAATAAGCTCGCCCGTGGACTAATGAAGACATCCTAAGTCTAAAGAGACTATGTCGAAAGACTGAACGCCTGTGGAAATCCACTAACCTTGAGGTGCACAGGCTCTACCTCAGGGACCTTGTGTCCTCATACAATGTGATGGTCGAAAATGCCAGATCTGAGTATATCCATCAACTGGTAGCACTAAATAAGAAAAACCCGTTTGAAACGATAAACTCACTTGTATGTCCTGCTGCCCCAGTTACCCCCGTGTTTTGTGAAGCTGACAGCAATGCCTTTTTGAGATTCTTCACAAACAAGAGGAAGATGATCAAGGACAACATCCCGCCCCCTCTTCGTGTTACCCCTGCTGTTTCTGAGCCTGTCTCCAGCTTGTGGTCCTTGTTTAGGACTGTGACGGTTGCTGATATTTCAGCAGTGGTGTCTAAGATGAAGCCCTCCTCTTGCTCATCTGACGTCCTTCCCTGTAGGCTTTTTAAAAAAGTGTTTGGGGAAATCGGCCCGTGTGTGACCAAAATGGTTAACCTGTCTTTGTCCACTGGTGTGTTTCCTACTGCATTCAAACATGCCATAGTGGAGCCATTACTAAAAAAAGCAGGCCTAGACCAAACAGATCTTAATAGCTTTAGGCCTATTTCTAAGCTCCCTTTCATGTCAAAGATCCTTGAGAAGGTGGTCTGTAATCAGTTGACCCTTTTCCTGGATCAAAGCAGCATCCATGAACCGCTTCAGTCCGGTTTCCGTAAGCAACACTCCACGGAAACGGCCTTACTGAAAGTGTCCAGCGACATTATGATGGCTGCTGACTCTGGAAAGTCCACGGTCCTGGTTCTCTTGGACCTGTCCGCAGCCTTCGACACTGTAGACCATCAGATTCTGCTGAGAAGACTGAGGGATCAAGTTGGACTGTCGGGTTCAGTTCTAAAATGGTTCTCTTCTTATCTAGCTGGACGAAGCTTCAGTGTAGCAGCCAACCAAATAAGGTCGGAGTCTGCGGACCTGCTGTGTGGTGTGCCTCAAGGTTCCGTCTTGGGTCCTGTCTTGTTTTTGCTGTATTTGATCCCTCTAGGAAAGATCATACGAAGGTTCGATGATGTTTCTTTCCACCTATTTGCTGACGATATCCAGCTGTACTGCTCTTTTAAGCCGTCCGAGATCCAGAAGCTGAGCTCCCTACGTCTTTGTCTGATGGAAATCAAACAATGGCTCAGCGAAAATTCTCTGCAGCTCAATGCAGAGAAAACAGAAACATTGATTCTCGCCCCTGATGACTCAATTCCAGGGATTAAGCAGTTCTTGGGGGACCTAGGCCAGTCCGTGAAGCCTAGTCTTAGAAACCTGGGAGTTATTTTCGACAAAGACATGTCTTTAGTCCAGCACTGTAAACAGCTGTCAAGGAACTGCTTCTTTCAACTGAGGAAGATCTCCAAACTTAGAAACATGGTTTCGCAGAATGATTTGGAGCTCATTATCCACGCCTTTGTGTCTTCACGTTTAGACTATTGCAATAGTTTGTTTTCTTGTCTTAACAAGAAAGAGCTCTCTAGACTGCAATTAGTTCAAAATTCTGCAGCAAGAATTCTGACCCGCACAAATAGGAGGACCCACATGTCCCCTGTTCTGAAAGACCTTCACTGGCTGCCAGTGTCCTTTAGGTTCAGGTTTAAAATCCTGGTTCTGGCCTTCAGAGCCCTACATGGTCAGGCTCCCTCTTACCTTAGTGAGCTGATCCAGCCTTACGCCCCTATGCGAGCGCTGAGGTCTATGGATCAGAACCTGATGAAGGTCCCTCGAGCTCATTATCACACTAGAGGTGACCGGTCGTTCCAGGTTGTTGCTCCGAGCCTCTGGAATGAACTTCCATCATCCTTGCGCTCAATTGATTCAGTTGACACTTTCAAGAGTCAACTGAAAACATTTTTATTTGTCCAGGCTTTTAATTAGTCTCTTTTAGGGCTGCTATGATTTTTGTACTGTCTGTATATTGCTTGTGATGTTTTTAAACCCTGTTTGTGAAGCACTTTGTGGCCCCTGCCTGCGAAAAGTGCTATATAAATAACATTTACTTACTTACTTACGTACTTACTTTAACATTGGGGACTTGAGCACAAATCGGAGACAGAAGATGGGGTCTTCTCCGGTCACTCACAGACTGATGTTGCCGTGACGTCTTTTCTTGTCTCTCTGATTTCATCATCACCATCATCACCATCATCACCATCATCATCGTGGACTCCGGTCATCAATGAACCACCCAAAACCCTCCAGAGAGCCAGCGCTCAATAAAACACAGACAGGACAATAACCACGCCGAGTAAATATGATAGATACATCAGGGCTCGCCGTCTGTGAGACCTAATCACTGCTGAGAGAGACACAGAGTCCACCGCCCCTTTATTGAGCTCAGAGAAGAGAGAGAGAGGAAACAGTTATTGCCATTGATCTCAGGAGGAGGAGGAGGAGGAGGAGGAGAGTCCTCTGGGCTCATGGTGGGAGTTTTCGTTGGAGCCACATCGATCCAGCCTGGTCTCTGACACTAATAATTGGCCCTGGGCCCTTCGATGGCTCCCTCAGCTCCTCCCGCTCCACACAGAGGTGTAAGTGATGCCTCGAAGGACTAGTTGATTAATCAATTACCAATAAAATGAAATCAATTCCAATTTTCAACATAAATTGTTGCTCATTTAGGAGACGACGATAACCTTCACTTATAAACAGGGATGCAACACATCACGAAAGAGGCGGTTCAGATCGAATCACAGCTTTAACACATTCCAGATTATCAGAAGATATAAGAAAGTACATGTGTAATAAGTGTGTCTCTGCTTGGATCAATATAGTCTGTCATGATTCTCCATTAATGACCCCCAATGTGTCTATTTCATCGATTCATTTAAGCAGCTGGATAAATCAGAATCTCTTTTGTTTAGATAGTGTTTGTCTGCATCTGTAATAACATCTGTGTGACCCACCTCAGTAACTAAACATCACACAAGTTCACTCCTTCCTCAGGGGCCCCTAAGTGGTCTGGGGCCCCGAGCGGTTGCCTTGACTCTGCTGCAGCCCGAGCGCCATTAACCTGCGTTTGAAACAAGCAGATTTTAGGTGCATCTCAGTTCCCTTATTTTCATCATGTGTCCTCCGAGTTGTCTCCTCCACTTGCGTCTTAGCCCCGCCCACCAGAGCTGCACGGAGTAGACGAAGCAGAGGAGAGAGGACCGAGGAAATCAGCTTTAAGACACATGAGACGTCGTTTCCTCGACAGCGTCACATGACGCGACATCAGCTGATCATGTTCAGCTGTCAATCAACCGAACAGCTGTTTATGTCCACACACACACACACACACACACACACTGTTATTTCTAATCAATCACACACTGTATTATTTCTAATCAAACACACACACACACACACACACGCACACACACTGTAACAAACAGCTGAAGAACAACCTGCAGTCTGCTTTAAACCAACATTTTTTAATTGATTTTAATTAGATTTTATACTAAATTGTTTATTATTTGTTATTATTATGATACAGTTTTGACTTAGCTTAGCCTGTTTATTTTATAAACACATTTATGTGTCAGGATACTGAAAATGATTGATTAGAATCTAAATGATGAAACTTTGTGAAGATAAATAAGAATATAAAACGGACTCCCTCTTCATCATCCTCATCATCTGAGGGATGATGAACAGAACATGATGGATGTATTGATTTGATAGAAGTTATAGAAGTTTAATCTTCATGTCAGACTCTTTTTAATGTCCGTCTTTTCTCCCGTATTAAACTCTGCTCATGTTGAGAAGTTTCACTGAAGTCTGATCCTGTGCAGCGTCCAATCAGTGAGTGGTATACGAGAAGGGGGCGTGTCTGTCTGTCTGGCAGGTTGAGACTACTCCTGGTTCAGCCGAGGACAAAGGACAGAGGACAGAGGAGACTGAGATGAGACGTAGCCGTTGTCGAATTGAACGTGTGTAACTGTCGCACACCTGAAGTGAGTCTCAGGCAAACAACACATTCAGCCACAAATTGCATCAGTCAACACCAAGCTTTAGTGAAGCTAGCTACCAGGTATGACATCAAGAAGACTGTGTTTAAAAAACTGAACAGAAACATGAATATTCTCGTCTAATGAGAGGCAGAGGTTGTTTTTCTCCGTGCAAAGTTAATTTGATTAACGTGTGCTATTTGTCAAATTGTAATATTTCATATGTGCATTTAATCAATTGCTTTGCTTAGTGACATAAATTAAAAGCAGGACTCTGCCTGTGGGTTGATTTGTGTTTTACTCTAATTAAGTGTATGTCCTTTAGAAACTCTGAGCTCATTAGTTTACTGCCGGGAGGATCCACACTCATCTCTGATGCATGTGTGATCAACACAAGCTGCAATGTTATGATTTCATGTTGAGCATTTTCATTTTTTTCATGAATTCTTTTCACAAACGTCCTTCAGATCAAGATTCTGCAGAAAACACAGATCGGAATTAAATTAAATTACGTCTAATTAGATTCTCACACAGTACTTTCAAAAAGTATCTTGACAATGACACGACAAGAAAAGGATGGATGGATCAATGGATGGATGGATCAATAATGGACTATTGGATGGATAGATTAATGGGTAATGGATGCTGGGTAGATTAATGAATTGATGTCTGGGTGGATGGATTACTGATGAGATGGATGGATTATTGGTTGGATAACTTAATGGATGGATGGATCAATGGTTGATGGATTGATTGATTAATGACTGGGATGTACAGCGGATGTAGTCCTCATAGCAGCGGATATGGGTTTGAATCCAACCTCGGTCTTTTCTAACGGTCTGTCTCGGTCTGTCCTATCTAAAAAAGGTATCTACTACAAATATTTTTTAATTTAGTTCAATTATTACCAACATTTAGTGTCAATGTAGAGACCTGCTTTATTAAAGGTTTGCAATGCATTTCCACTCTAAACCCGCACATATGAATCTAAAAGAACTAATTCACAATCATTTAAAAGCACTCCTCATTGCACTGCAGAACAAACAGCATGGTTGCACTTTTTCAAATGAAGCGCTACGCAGTCATTTAGGGAAATTAAAGTAATAATATAGTGTTTAACTCACTAAAACAAGAGCTAACAGTCAGGTATAGTTAGTGGAGCAAAAAACCGTCTGAGGAGAGTTGGTGGTAACTGCGCCGCAGTGTTAAGATATGTCACAGGCACACTTTCCAGGAATCAGGAAAACTGTTCCTCCCCTGTGTGATTATAAATTAATAATCTGTTTAAGTCTGTAAATGTGTCAAAAAAAATATATATATAATAAATATATAATGAAAAAAATATAAATAAAAAATATAACCAGGGGTTAAATCAGTCTGGCTGTCAGCTGCTCCACGCTTTATGCACATCTGTAGAGACTTTTTTTTTTTTTCAAGTTGTCCTTGCTTGCTTGCTTCTTTTTTTTTTTTTTTTTATATTTCTTGTCGGGCATCAAAATAAACCCTGACAGCGTTTCCCTTCTTACCCTCCTCATCATCTTTATGTGGAAAGAACAGCTCTGTCAGTATGGGCGCTCATCTTCACACAGAGTAAAAAGTGCAGATGGCTTTTCTCCACATTCAGACACAAAACAAAACAGCTCACAGCATGAAGTCAAACGCAGTCCATGTAAAACAAAGCAGCGCGGATACAGCTTGAAGATTGAAGCGTCTACTCTGACAAAGCATGACAGATGTTCAACATAGCAGGAAACAAAAGAGGAGGAAAAAACACAAGACAGCTGCAGCCTAAAAACAACATTTAACCCATAGTAGTACAACAGATGTATTTGGTATAAGGAAAAAGTTCTGCACATGCCTGTAACTCTTAATTTAATTTTGCTTTCTTTGATTAAATTCAAGTTGGAAAATGTCACATGTTCTGTAAACTCCTGTTCATCATGTTCCTCTAACATGTGTCTCCAGTCTGTTTCCAAACCCCACAATGATGAGAAAAGTCCATCCTCTCCGTCTTCTGCCTGCTCCGCTTTTCAGAAAATGTCTGCTCAAACAGGCCGTTTGGAGATGTTCCCTTCATGACATCACAAAGGGTAGTAGCCCCTCCCCCAGGTGGGTGACACTCCCACAGCTAGGTGTTTGTTCTGCCCTCTGAGTCTGCCTTCTCACCGTAAACAATAGGACATGGAGCCAGAAAGCATTACGAGTACACCCGAGCCCTTCCAGAGAGGGGGCGTGGCCAGACACAGCTCATTTACATATTTAAAGCTGCAGACACAGAAACAGCCTGTTCTGAGCAGGGCTGAAATAGAGGGGTTTATAGACATGATCAAATACAGGATCAGAGTGGATTTACAACAACACACTTCACACACATGATGAAGAGGAGCTCTGACACTGATTTCACCTGAAGAAGAGGAGGAGGTCATGTGACCTTTTGGTCTCTTAGCAGAAACACAACCAGGTTTGTTAAATGCAGTCTGTAAAGATGGTTACATTTGATGGAGTTGATACCATGATAGCAAATACTGCATGGATACCTTTCTACGAGTTATGACAAATCAAAAATCATGACTGGCCCGACCAATCCGGAGATGGAATCAGACTACAGAATCTAGATGGGACAAAAGTTCTGAACTCTCAACAAAGTGACACGTAAATAAAAAAAAAACAAAGACACACTTTTATGGCTCGAGAGAATCACTTTGTCTCCACGACAACGATGTCAGAGAGGATTAAATGTTTCCAACAAACAGAGAGATGGATTGATACTAGAGCACACTAACAGCCTGACGAATGATGATTAAAGCTGCGTATTAATTTATGGTGTGAAGTTCCTTTGATTGCTGACAGCACGATTAACAGTGTTTAAGTGTGTGTGCTCATATTTCATCACAGCGGCTCAGAGGTTTTTATCAGTGAGTCTGAAAGAGCTGACTGGAAAGAAAATTAATGTGAACATCAGTCATTTGTTATATTTCCACGCATCCTTACCTTACACAAAATAAACCGACCTCCCCTCCTGATGGGAGAGTGGACCAGAAGCCTCTCAGTGGCCGTAACACCAATGGAGCGTCCTCTCATTTCTAACATCACATGGACCAATGAGGACGCAGCAGCAGTGGCTGCATTTAATGAAGGCGAAGGGCTGTACACGCATTTACACGATGGATTCATTAGAGAGACATATTGCTACATTTGGCAAATGAAGCCCAACCGGTGCAGGCAGTATGCTCAGCTGAATGTGTGTGTGTGTGTGTGTGTGTGTGTGTGTGTGTGTGTGTGTGTGTGTGTGTGTGTGTGTGTGTGTGTGTGTGTGTGTGTGTGTGTGTGTGTGTGTGTGTGTGTGTGTGTGTGTGTGTGTGTGTGTGGCCCCAGGTCTCTAATTACAAACCAAACTTCTCATCTGGAACAGAGGCCAAAACACCTGCTCACTGCATCTGCTGAGCTCCCTGCAGGAAGTGTGTCTGTGTGTGTGTGTGTGTGTGTGTGTGTGTGTGCCTGTATGGGTATGTAAACTACATCCATAAGCATGCACACACACCATTTCTTTCAGTGTGTCAGGTTTCTGGTTTTTAACTCAAAGCTCTGGAGGGAACCGAGCAGTTTAATGAAAACATAAACCTTTTAGAAAAGGGGGGTCTTGGACTGATTTTATGCACCGACTCACATCACCAGCTTCATTTTCAAACTGCATTATGGGAAATGTAGGAGACTGATTCCTTTAAGTTTTACCCACACCGCACCACGTGAACTAAAAATCCTTTCACTGATATCTTCTTCAGCAGCCTAAAGGCAGCCGTGCCCTTCATCCAATCAAAACTGATGAGTCATCAAAACATCCCCCCCCCCTCCCAGGGAAGAGGGAGGCCAAATCCTCCCAAACTTCCTCCCAAAACATGAATTAAGAAGAGAGGATGAAGACATGACATCAACAAAGATAATTCATATATTTATAACAATAACCGACTCTGACTTCTGATTCAGTGAAGACAAAGATGGACGATTTCAGTTGGACTTTTTGGCTCTTGATATTTAAATGAATCTGACACCAACGCATCATCACTTTTCAAAACACATTGTGTCCTACTGTCTGCTGCAGGCCGAGGTGTCAGACTCCTCTCCATACTCAGAACTCTTTCATTCATCATCTTCTCTGCAGATCTGATGCCACGCTGCCGCTCTCACAGTTAACCTGTCGGCCTCCTCGCCTGTCTCACTCATGTCTTCTATGTGCTGCAGCTCACCTGTTAGGCAGCACAACACACACACCTGCTTCTACTTCCTGTTCAGGGGAGCCCTGCAGGAGGAGGCGGGGCTTATCCAAGTTTTCTTTTCAAATTCACTTCTAACTAACTTCATCTTCTGCTTCAACTACTGTGAGAAATCATTTTCATTCAATTCCATTCAATTTAAGAAATCAGCAAATATATTTGTTTAAAGGAGCAGTATGTAAGTCGTCCACCTAGGGGTTTAAGATTGGTACTGCAGTCTAAATTCAACACATTACTGGCTGCTCTGATTTGACTCTTTTTTCAGTCAGTCACATTTTTACTTTCAGTCCAGTTTGAAAAGAGGAAGATGGCGGCTGCAGAGAAGTCAGACTCCAAACTGAAATAAATAAATCTGCTCTCATTCTCATCTTTTAGTTTTTTTTTCAGTGATGAAACGGCGAGCAGAGCTCTAACTCTGTCGGACAAACACGAAACGGTTCAGCTAAGTAGCTCCTGCATCTCTTCCCCGGCTCGGTCCGGAGGCGGTTCGAAGCGTCTCTCTGAGGCCCCTGCAGTAACCAGACAGTGACGGAGCTCCACGCCTGCCAGCTCGCCAGCGCCACGTCTTATCTGGACTCCTGGTTGCCGGGCCAACTGCGTGGGAGCCTTCCGACACACAAACTGTGGCGTTTGAAATTGATTAACTCATTTATATTCATGCCGGCTGCTTCTTTGAGCCGAGACAAAGAGAGAGTCCCCTCAGCAGAGCAAGGACAGCAGACGGATGAATCAGCGGCGAGTGGCGTCTTTTTAATCCGTGAACGAGGATGAGGCGGCGGTAAATTTCTTTTTGTGGAGGAAAAGGTGAAGCTGAAGATGAAGAGATGAAAGAAAGCAGGTGATCGATGTGGATAATTAAACCTGGGCTGCTCTTATTAAAAGCTGCGTGACGATGACAGGATGTGATGAAGCGGCGGTCGGACTGTCCCGGCCCCGCCGTCTGAGTGACGTTTGGCATCTCGGTGTTGTGACATCACGCTGACTCTCCTCATTAAGCTAACTGAGGGGACGATCCGCCCACCAACACATCAATAACACATCCGACCCCCCTGCCATATTAACGCTCTGCAGCTGCGAGAGCACGCCACGTGACCTTCACTTGGTGAGGATGAGGGGACAACACGATCCGTTTTTTCATTTCACAGTTCAGGATGAACTGAAACAGCCAAGACAAACTTCTCCTCCAATGTTTTTGTTGTCAAGGTGACGACTACCAGAGATTCAGCCTCGTGATTGGTGCGTCGAAAAAGAAACAAAAAACAAAAAAAACGCTGGTGACGTCGGCAGCGTCTTTTTTAAAAGTTCACCGATTTTTAACTTGAGCGCACAAAAGCAGCAGAGCGCTCGTTGAAAAGACGCCGGGCGCTGAGGGCCGTGGACACGGCGTTTAAGCATATTGGCCAAATATCAGCATCGATCCCGGAGCAAGCTCTAACTGTCCTCCGACTTTGACGAAGCTGGAGAAGTGGTTCGGTGTGAGGAATCAGAGACAGTCACACACAGCGAGCCGGGATGATGATTGTGACAATATGTGAGGATGAAAAGCATCCCCGCCTCCTTCCTTCCTCACACCCTCCTCCTCCTCCTCCTCCTCCTCCTCCTGTGTGTGTCGGCTCAGATTAATGGCCTGTGGAGAGGTGGAGAGGGAGGGATGTTTTCCACGGCGTTTCACAGAGTTAATCTCGGATGCGGTGTGTTGTCAGCACATCCGATGTGGAGGGGGGGAGATTTCCCTCGGGGACCGACTAGCATCCTTTCTCTCTCTTATTTCACTCTTTCCGGTTTGTGGGAAGAAGAAACGACAGAGATGGAGAACAATGAAACAAAACATGAATATTTACAGAGAAAGAGAAGAAATATCTTCTTGACTCTTTGTGCGTTGCTAAAGCTAACATTCGAGGTTTAGATCGACATCTGTTTCCTGTCACCTGACTCCATTAAAGAACCCTTCAGCCTGTAGGAGACTAAAGGTGACCTGGACTCAGGTTGGAGTTAGAGAGAGTTAGAGAGTCGCATCACTAAAAACCTTAAAACTTGAGAACAATCACAGCGATGGGAGTCGTTGACTGATGAACTTGTGAGGACAGTTACAGCCTGAAAGGGAAATAATGGTCAAATACAGCGTTTACAGGGATTAAAAAGCAGATTAGTCAGCAGATGCTATCATCTCATTACTTTGCATCACCTCATTGACTTATTTTCTGTTGTATTTTGTAACTGCTGTTCTGTCTGAATCCCCTCTCCTTATTTTTTTTGTACTTTATTTGTCATGTCTCACCAGTTTGTCACCTTATTGCACAAATAAAGAAAATAAAATAAATCTATTTCCTGGTTATAAACAATCAGGTCCCACCTGCCTGCGTACTGTTCCGACCTTCCTCCAGAGGAAAACGCTTTTGACGGCTTTCAAGGTCAACCAGCGACTCCCGCCTTCTGCCAAGGACAATCACCATTTTTGTCAAGGCGTCGTAAAAGTCGTAAAATAGATTTTTTTTAATCTTTAATTAAACGTCTTGCCAGAGACTTTAAATACCAACCGGAGCCTGTCGGCGATATAAACAAGACGCTCTCGGGTCCGGACAAATCAGCCTGCACGTTGATGTTACAGTTACAGGATCTGACGTTGTATTAAATGAAAAAGCTCCGAGTCGTGCTCTCAGACTTGAACTCGACTGACTTGTTTACCCACTTGGCAGAAACTCAATCACTCAAAGGAGCTTCTGTTCAAAGCGTGAGATTCATTTCTGTTGAAGGACGGCGAGCGCCCGCGTCAGAGCCGTCGAATGGAGAAATTGAATTACGACAGGAGAGAGGATGATGGGGGGGGGGGGGGGGGGGGCAGGGGGGGGGGGCAACATGGGTGTAATAATAAAGAGGAGACAATCATTGTCGGCCTGAAAATGGATTCCATTTGTGTCGGAGGAACGTTTCATTGTAGCTCAGACAATGAGCGACACAGTTCATGGAATTCATCAATTAATCTGCATCCTCCTCTCTCTCTCCCTCTCTCTCGCCCTTCTTTCCACTCTCTTCTTCTTCTATTGTGTCGGACGCACATCTCGTTTTTGTCATGTTGCCGCTGAGTGGCACCTCTCCATTTTTAATCAACGACTTCAGGACTAAAGATAGCGGCGTGCTTCGAGCCAGCCGAAGAGCTCGGGCTCTGTTATTGAATTATTCCATCAGTTTTCTGTCTCCGTCATAAAAGAACAGATCCTATTGTCAGGAAACAGATTCTCATTTGGCGGAGCTAAATGGGAGAGCGGGAGAAGAATGGCTCTGTCATGTTACCACCACCCCTCATCTCCTGCGTTTCATTTGCTGCTGAAATCGGCTTTAAATAGCCGCCGAGGATAACATCAACGTCAGCCGCCGGAGCGTTTCAATTTAAGAGCTCTGCCAGGTGGGAATGTGATGAACTGCGTTTGTCCTGGAGATTGGAGAGGAATGAGTCGCCATTAGTCTGAGAGCGTGGCTTCATTACGGCGGTCTGAAGGAGCAATCAGAGGCGTCACGAGCGTGAGAAAAGCAAAACGACTGAGACACAAAAAAGGTCGACTTGTGTTTAACCGGCGTCTGATGCTGCCCAAGACGACGTGGCGTTAGCGATGTTTGGTGTCAATAACCAATAATCAGGAGCTTTACTGGAGCTCTCGCCTCAGCGAGCGTTTCAGCGAGCAAAACGAGGTGAGAGGAAAACGTTTTGTTTCATCTCCTGAAAAACTCCTGATATTCCCAAAGTGACCTGAGGAGGCAGCCGGATGTTCTTCACCTCCGGCCTTCTGTTCCCTGCTCTCCAGGAGGTCCTCCTCCACTCCTCAGTGCACACGGTGATTCTGTCACAGCATTGATGGAAGAGATCCACTCTTCCATCAATGCTCTGACAGAATCTCATTCTGCTTCTGGATTGTTGTTTTTTGTGTCACGTCTTCAATCACTCTTTATTTCTACAGCACATTTATAGAAAGTGCCGTCCATCTCAGGAGAGCTCCTCTCTGACGGCCTCCAGCTGTGAGGAGCGTGATGGGATCAGATCAGATAATCAGAGGAAAAATCACAGAGTGCAAAAATTAAAAAAAAAAAAAAGTAAAATATGCATCAAAAACAGGAACAGCTGAAATGCCAGGAACCTTATAACACCTATCATCATAAATAAGCAGCTAACAATTCTCTCATGGCCGACTGTCCTCTCACTGCTCATCGTTGTTGTCAGACTTTAAACCCGATGAGTTCTGAGATGTTACATTTTGCATGATGATGTCTCTGCGTCTTTACCTGACACACACACACACACACACACACACACACACACACACACACACACACACACACACACACACACACACACACACACACACACACACACACACACACACACACACACACACACACGTGTTCCTCAGCTCGCTGTTAGCCGGACAGAAACAGGAACAATCTTTGATTCAGTGCAGCTGCTTCCCAAACGGAAAAACTTGAACACCTTTCAATATCTTTGTAGTGTGTGTGTGTGTGTGTGTGTGTGTGTGTGTGTGTGTGTGTGTGTGTGTGTGTGTGTGTGTTAAACTGCTTACCTGGAGAAAATTGTCAGGTTGATGAGCCCACTGTGACCCCCATCTCTTCAATATGTCACCTGCTGACAAGCACTGAACAGTAAGGAGGATTCTCTGTTTGTGTCAGTGTGTGTGTGTGTGTGTGTGTGTGTGTGTGTGTGTGTGTGTGTGTGTGTGTGTGTGCTATATCTTGTTGTGATTTCCTGCATCTTAAAGAAGACTGTGATGATAACAGTCCCGTCAGCAGTCTGTGCAAAACCTCCTATATAAGCATTTTTGACCCTTTAGCACCAACATGGCCTCAACGTATGCTTACACACACCTTTACATGCTGTACACACACACACACACACACACACACACACACACACACACACACACACACACACACACACGTGTTAACACTGTGTGATGCTGTTTTGTTATTTTCACTTAATAAAAAGTACTAATGTGCCTTTTATCTTCAAAACTCTGCAGCGTTTGGATATTTTCTCTGTGTGTGTGTGTGTGTGTGTGTGTGTGTGTGTGTGTGTGTGTGTAGCCGCCCCCTGCTGGGCTGCTCCTCGGCTGTTGATCAGCAGCAGTAAGTGGAAGGTAAATAAGCAGTTCTCGGAGTGATGAAAGTCGTGTTTATGGAGTGGTCGGCGTTGTCAGGCGGCGAGGACGTGAAGCCCGAACACCTGATCAAACAGGAAGTGGACGCTCAGCTGAGTGTCGGTCAGCCTGCCAGTGAGTGGTTGCCATGGTTACTTCTTTTCGCAGATTTGCAAACCCAATGCTATTCACGCGCACATTGCCCCCTCCTGGCAACGTCGCACGGCGCCGTGTCGCTAACGTGAACGCAGAGCAAACGTCTCGTTCATGTCGGAGAAGAGCCGACCTGAGGAAACCTGGCTCGCCATCGGCTCACGCAGCCTCGCTTTACGAGGACTCCCGAGCTCGTGAGTGTCCAGACGGCGTTTAAGTTTGATGCTGTTGGCGCCTGGAGGAGTTTTTCAGCGGACTGTGCAGCAGGAATTGTTTGGTTGAAAATGTGTTTTTCTCTCCTCGACGATGCGGCGTCTCGTCTCCCCGAGCTCTGACAGCAGATCCTGTGCTTCACGGAGTGCGCTGTTGTTGTGGCCTTATTTACACACCCGGCGAGACGTGCGTCAGGCAGAGGGGAAACATCCAGACATGTCACGCCTCCAGCTTTAAACAACAGAGCGTCTCTGCTGCTCTCTCCCCCAGACGCTTAATCTCCAGAAATACATTCTGCTCATTACAGACGACGAGTGCTCGTCTGTCTCGTGGAGTTTGGGCGGGTTGACGTCTCCGGTGTCTCAGAAAACAATCGTGGTTGGTTTGTTTTGACGTGCGTGCACTCTGTTGAATCGAGGCTGAGTTATTATTTCAGCCCACGCCGTACTGTTACTGCAAGTTAACCATGGAGTCATTCAGTCAGGAGCAAAACAGACCGTTAAACACAACACGGTGCGACACGTCCACACCAGGCCCCGCGTCCACACAGCGTGTTGTTTTTCACGAAGGACTCGGCGACCGCTCAGAGCGCGCTCGTTAAACATTTTTCAACTTTTTTTTAAACTCATTTAGTCTTTTCCACGTGCGTGATACTCATCGTGTCTTATAACCACATCGTCTCAGGGACGTAAACAATCTCAGGTATTAAACATGCAGCTGTGACGGTAATACAGCAGCCGTTGTCATGGAGACAAGACGGACGGGTGCACAGCCAGCGCTTTTCTGCCCGAAAAACAAACAAACCACAAAAACGCCAGATGGACACGGGTGTCACTGATAAAGTGACATAAAATATGAGTGTGTTTTATTTTGAAATCCTCGGCCGACTTCCTGTCCAGGTTGTATTTAGCTTTAAGTGGACGCTCGCTGTGGAAACACAATGATTTAGTTGGTCGCAGGTTTGCGTTGGGCTCTGTTAGCGGTTTGTCGTACGGTCACACACGTTACACGCTGCTCTCCAGGCGACGATGACCTCCGAGTCCAAACAAAGGGACAAAGTGTCCCGGCCTCCCAGAATATCCAGCCCTCCATTTCTTTTCAATTTCCTTCTCAGCGCCATCCGAGGTTCATTTACTCTGCTGATTGTTTGTCGGGGCTGCTCAGTCATGCTTTCTCAAAGCGCGGCTTCGTGTAGCGTCTCATCAGCCGTGCGGCGAGGTCGCACCCATTGTATTTATAGTTCAGCCAATCTGAGGACGGAGCCAGGAGCCGGAGAGTAATGATGCGCTACAAATGGGACTCATCCCAGACACACACACACACACACACACACACAGAAGCAGAACTACTGATACATATCTTAAGTGGCTCTTTTTTCTTTTTCTTTTTTAATATAGATTAAGGGTTCATGCAACCAAACCCCGAAGTTCTGCATCAACGTCCAAGAAGCACAAAATGATCAAATGATATCGTGGCACATTAAAGCTTTACATTAAAACACTTTCCAGTTCATAAACTCTTACAGCCTGCAGGAATACAACCCCCCCCTCCCACACACACACACACACACATTGTTTCTGCAGAAAAAACAGAAAGTTAGGGAGTAATTTCGTAGCAAACCCAAGACGTCACTGATGCTGCTCGACCTTCTGTCCATCTATCTTTAGCAGAGGACTCTTTTATTCCACCTCCCACCGATCCTGCGTCTTTACACCCGAAGCCCAAATGAATCCATCATCACTGCTCCTCAACATGTGGACGGCTGGAGCTCGTGTCCTTTGAAAGGGACGCCTCAGTGTGCATCTTTAAGAACGTGTCAGGCAGACTCAGCGGAGGGGAGGGGTTATGTCCTCACATTTAAAAAAAAAAGGTCTCGATTGAATCAACTGGATTTCATTCAAGTCTTAAGCTCTGATGTTGTCGTGCATGTGTGTGCAGTTAAAGCAGAATCCTCCGGTGTTGAAAAATGAAGCGGATCCTGCAGTTCCCGGAGTGTCCACTAGAGGCTGGCTGCAGAACCACGTTATTAATATCAACAGATCTCTCAGTTAAACAGCAGCTGCCAGAGCTTCACAACTCAAAGGGCCGTTGAGCAAGGCACTGCATCGTGCTCTGAGCCGCTCAGGGTAGAACACGACACGCTGCTCAACCTTCTGAGGACATCATCACATCACGTCCAATGAGGCCCTTCATTCATCACAGTTTTGTCATGCCACCATGTCGTGTGTGTGTGTGTGTGTGTGTGTGTGTGTGTGTTGATTCTTAAACGCCAGCCTTGTTAGACAACGACCTTCACGTGTCCTTGGGTGTCTCTCAGTGACGACAGGCAGAAACGTCCCCATGACAACCTTAGAAATCGTCTCACGGTCAATAAGTCACATTATCTCCTCTGCAGAGAAAGCTCACAGTCTTAATCCACAGCATCACCGCCTCACACACACACACACACACACACACACACACACTGCTCAGGACATGTGGAGACAACCCTCTCGATGTTTAACCATCGACAGACTGCTCAGTGTTTTATCAAACCACCGTCGTCGCACAGGCGGGGGTTAAACGGTGAAATTATCAGTGTGGATTCGACGCCTGCAGCTCGCCTTCATCGCCGGCCTACGGCGCTGAGACGCATTAAGACTCAGAGAATCGTAGTGTACTCAGAGAATTAGGATAACAGTGACAGTAGGAATGGCGGGGAGTCACGTCTGATGGTAATAGCTGGCAGATACTGAAGGTGCGTTTGTGCTCAGCTGCTGATTTCCCTCAAGGAAGCGAAAATAATTCAGATAATCCTGCAGCCTCCTCAGACACTGAGCGTCTCGAGCGCTCTGTGCGTGTGTTTATATTTGTACAGCGAGCCCGTGGGTGAAGAAGTGCTGAACATATTTGACTACACTACAGCCTGTGCGGCTTCCTTGTTTGATGACATAACGCGCCGTAACTCCGGGGGAAGTGTTTGAAGAGTGGAAGCTGACTGAGGTGTTTAGTTCTGAGGTGACTGACGGAGCCAGCGCAGGATGATCCTTCATTTGACTTCTTGTAGTTTTTCATTCTGTAACACCGTTTAAAAGGGAAAGACTGTGGAGACAAGTGAATATTTATGAAGATATACTGAAGATTATCTTTACGCAGCTGTGGAAAATTAATTGGATTATTTTAGCCTTCAGATTGCAGCGTGTTAAAAGTGTTTTGTTAAAAAACAAAAACAAAGATCCTGAAATACGATTTAGCTTTTCATGTTGGTTTTAATCCGGCTAAAACCTTCCGGGCCAGATTCACAAAAGCACTGTGTGGCTCCTGCGGTGTCATTCACAAAAACACATGCAAAGGGTTCGATGCACCGCTAGCTGCAGAGCCAAAAGCGCCACTGTGCTCTTCAGCTGTTTGAGCGTTTATAAATCAGCCAGTTAGCAGGAAACATTTGCTCCATGTTCATGCAAATCCATCTCTGTAAAAAGCCTCTGATTCCCAAAGTCTCGCGCCAACAACGACGGGCCCTCAGACCGGAGGAATGACCGCTCGTCGTGAGTTGGCGGTAACTGCGCCGCAGCATTCTTAAGTGTAAATGTTTCAGTCGTCAGGAAAACCATTCTTCCTGCCGACTTGAACGTGAATTACTTCTGGAAGTTTCACTTTGATATCACTGCTACTTGCCCAACTCGTCATCGACACATTCGCTGACAGTTTTGAGGCGATATTTGCGACGAGGGCGCAGAAGTGTCGAGTTTCTCGTTCTTGCTCGAGTCGAGGGAAGAAACTTTGTGTTCATCGTGAAACTCATTTCACATTTATGAAAGCTTGCCTCACAATAAACTACAAAAGGTTCTCCCCTTTTTCTCTTCATCGTCTTTATGTAGACAGTTTGATTATTCCTGATCCCAAATGAAGGATGAGGATTTAAAGAACAAAACGTCATAAATGTTTAAAAACATGAACCATCTGTTTTTACTGTGTAGTTTGTACTATTACTGAAATGTACAAATCATCCATCCATCTTATATCCTGCTCTTCCTGTTTGGGGGAGAACATGCAGACTCCACACAGAGAGGCTCCTGTCAGACGGGGATTCAAACCAGCAACCTCCTCACAGTGCAGCTGGCTGGAGCCTCTTCACAAGGTGTGCCACTTTGTAATCAACATGTTTTCCTTCATCAGTTCTCTGCAGCTGAATCATCAACCAATCGATTTGACATATCGTCCAAATGATACGTTTCTTCTTCTGCGTGTTTTTTTTTGTGCGTCTTCTGCAGCTTTGCTAAGCGATGCTATTGAGACAACAGGAGCTCTAATGCATGGTACCTTGCTTGCCTCACATGCTGACATCTTCAGATTCTGCCTCAGTTATAAAGCTGCACTTGATAAATGTGCAGGTTTTACACTTTAATACATCACACAGAGTGCTAAATCACCTCCTCCAGAGAACACAGCGACACGACCAACGATTCTTTGGGAGGATAAAATCAATGAGTCGCAGTCGCACGAGCTGCTATCGCTCACAGCATTCAGTATAGTTCATTCTTAAGCAGGGATCATGGAAGCTGAAGTATCTATTGTTGTGTTGATGAAAGGAGAAGACATGAACTGGTGAGGATTTAAAGCAGCTCTGCACCAAGTCCTCCTTAACTTTTGGTTCTCAGAGCTGCTGTGAAAAACATGAAAGATCGTTCGACTGAGAGACACATCCGTTCCTTATGATCCTCTCGTCAGGGTCATCTGATCCGACGGGAGGAGGTAGGTGATGTCTGCGTCTTTGTCCAGCCGACACGCTGCATTCTAACAAAACACCATCTCCTCGCCTTTGTTTCCTGAGGAGTCTTCTCAGAGCTGCAGCCGAGACTCTCCAGACTCCTCCAGCTGATTACGAGCCTGACTGAGCCCTGACTCCCAAACACAGACACAACCTGTTACAGAAATCAGCTCACTTACAGCTTTTTGCCTCCGCCTTCTGTTATCACAAATGTGTTTGAATTTTTTAATTATGCACTTTAGTTTGTCGATTCACAGCCGGCCGGGGACTAAAGCGGGAAATTAACTGCAAAGGCTAAAGCTGCTCCTTTTATTGTGAAAGGGGAAATAATAAAGTAAACTTTGTGGAATCAAACGTTGGGCTCTTAGCTTCTCTTATCTCATAAAGTTCATACAGAAACACATCTGAACAGCCGTCTGTCTCATCAACCAGTTTCTGCAGTCGGTCAGCTCCAAACACGATGGTGTCACTTTCAAAATAAAACACAAGATTCGGACTCGCAATCACAAAAAAAGGCACAGAATGAACAAAAAAAAATCCTCCTTAAGAATGACAAAGCAACATTTTGTACAGCAGCTCGTGGCTGGGCTGAGTACGTGGAGCACCAGCTTGCTCTCTTTACTACGGGCCGCTGTCATAACCCGGCTCGAAGACGAACGCCGTCACAAGCTCTCAAAGAAAACAAAATGAAAGTTTATAAATTGTCTGAAGCAGAGTGAACCTGTGCAGACGCTCCACGGGGATAAAAAGCCAACGATTGAACCGCTACGACCCGTAATGCTGTGATTACTGTTAGTGACAGAACATCACACACTGCTGATTTCAGTTTTTCTCCAAACTGACACGTTGCACTTTATTCCAGGCTCTGTCTTCCAACAGTGGAGCTGCGTCCTCTCGCTCTCGACGAGATGAGGTCGCAGAGACTCACTTTCCTGACCGAGCCTTTGCCGCATGATGGACTATTGATTGCTGAGAGCCAGTAACAAGGACCCTGTTCTTTCTTTGAGGTAACTGTGCCGTGGTAAATGTCAGAAAAGAAAAAAAAAAAGAGTCAAAGCCTTGTGGGTTCAGATTAACGCCGCAGCTCTGGGGTCAGACGCGAGTCAACCATTACTGTGACGCAGCAACTGATTTCTGTTTGAAGCCAGGAATAAAAGTCTGGCGTTTGGATATTCAGAAGGACTTAACCTGTAGCACAAAGTCTTTATGTTCCTCCTGTGAGACGAGAGAAATACATCTCCGGCAGGCTCCGACTTGACAGATGAACTCCTTAAATATTCTCCCTTCGGTGCCGGTCTAAGGACTCAGATGACGGATCTTGTTGACAGTTTTGCAGCCGGGATTAAATAGGAAGACGGCAGCTTTGCTTTGTCATCAGAGGATTGTGCCAGAAGGTGCACATTTTTGTGAGGATGGATGTTTGGATCAGAGAGAGCGATGAAGAAGAGGCACAGACACCGACGATAACAACAAAAGGTACTTCTAATCCCAGCTCTTCTTCTTCTTCTTCTTCTTCTTCTTCTTCTTCTTCTTCTTCTCTGCTTTGAAGCTTTTTCACATCAGCCCACCCAACAGCTGTGAAACTTTCAGTCTGGATAAAAGTGAAGGAGGAAGAGAGAGGAGAGATTCTCTGAAGTCCAGCGAGGTTTGTTCAGCTCAGGACCGTAAAACCATGTACCGACTCACCTGAAGCATCGTCCGAACAGGAGCTCCTTAAATAAGTCTTCCTTCAGGCTGTGTGTTTCCATCCCTCAATGCTTCTAAAAGCTCCATAAAAAAAACTTCCTCAGCTGAAGACGGAGAGTGCAGAGGCGGCTGGAGTCCGCGGGTCAGAAAGAGGCCAGACAGGATGAGCAACCCTCCGGGGACCGAGCCCGAGCAGACATCTCTGAATCATTAAATACTTTGATGGACTGTGAAGTCGTCCGGCGCTCCGAGGGCTCCGAGGTAAAAAAAAATCCAGGAATACGCAAGCAGAGAAAAGTAGTTTCTATCTCATTATAAAATCTGCATGTTTCTGTTTAGAACTTTATCTGGTTTCAGCTTCCTCCCCATCAGTGATGTTCGACGCCTCTGCTCAGTGAGATCCAGATTATGAAATATAACTTCTCCAACAGCTTTTGGGTCACTGAGGCCAAACTATTTTCACTCTCACTGAACGTTCACAAACTCCTCCGAAACTCCAGAAGGAGCTGCGTGTTGAAACAAAAACAGCCTGCTGGTTGTTTTTCCGCAGCGAGCTGACGTGAGAACGCTGCAGGATGTTCACCGGAGAATTCAGCTCGAGCCAATAGGAGGAGGGAGAGACGCCACCTCGACGCTCTCTGTGCATGTTTTTAAACTGCTGCGTCATGTTTTCTCTCCTCCAGTATTTTCAGAAATCAAACCGGACACACGAGAAGCTGTTCTGCGTGCTGCGGAGGAGTTTAATAACCTCCCACATGAAACGTCTGTTTTTGGTTTTTGGATTTTGAGGAATGAATTTCTAAATAACTGCAACTTATTTATGTGTTTTTTCCTCTTGATGACGCATTATTTGACTCATTTAGAGTCAGCTGCTGTTCTCCCTTGAATCTCATTTTATTTGTTTTGAACATTAATTCTTCTCATCAGCATGAACGTTTCTTTTGAAGGCGATTTTTCACAGCACAACTAAGATCCTGCTCCTGAATAATTTAATGACACATCAGTTGTTAATTTTTCATTGGCCTTTGCCTGCTTGACTTACAGCCGATTCTGCCGCTATTAATCTTCAGCTCGGACACTTTAACGACTCGTGTGCATCTGCCGAGATGTTTCCACTACAAAAACCAGGATGGTTCTCACATTTTAATTATCGCAGGTTCAAATTGAAGAAAGGAATGGGACTAAATAATGCAGGCTTGAGTTTAAAAGAGTCACAGATGCTTCGTCTCTTCAGGGGGAAAGTAAAAGTATTCAACCTTTAGAAAACAGGTAACTCACCAACTAACTCACCTTTTTGCATGCTTCAATTCGTACTCGTTCGTCCTCACAACATCAGGAACAAACAGAACTTTCCATGTGCATAAAACAGTGAACAAGCTGCGCACCAATTACTGTGAAACTGAGACCAGCTGCACGTGCCACTATCTCCTCCCACTAATAAATATGCAAATGACTATAAATATGGCACAGGCTGCAACTATAGATTGACGTTTGCCCCTGCAGGGGGCGCTGGAGTCCCCTGTGTGTCCCTGCAGAGAGCGATGGAGTCCTCCGTGTGTTCCTGCAGGGGGCGCTGGAGTCCCCCGTGTGTCCCTGCAGGGGGCGCTGGAGTCCCGTCGGCGGCGGTCTCCGTGCTGGAAATGCTGTCTCAGGCTAACTTTGAGTCAAGCTAACGACAGGCTGAGAGCTGAGGCGGGTTTTAAGCCTCCGGACAAACCGTTACACGGCACCCACCTGTCAATCAGCTCAGCTACACGCCTTATTGTGAATAACTCTGATCCTTCATCCAATCAGAACTGCTGAGTCATCAAAACATTCCCCCCGTACAGTGTGTGTGGATGGAGACATGAGCTAATCACACCTATTTGGTTTTTTGAAGCAGGCTGTAAACATGTTCATGTCTGCTGTAAAAACAGGCTTTTTGAATGGGTGTGTATGTGACTTCCTGTGCTGCTGCAGCCAGCCTCTAGTGGACACTCCAGGAACTGCAGCTTGTTACACCTCAGCAGTGTCTTTGCATCTTGGGGAAACTGTGTTTTGGAGCTTCTGTCTTGCATAGAGGATGATCACCCAGGTGAACAGCAGGATGAGTCAGAAACATGCCCACAGGTCAGTCACATATTTAAATTGTATTTGTTTGCATTCTCACTTTCTCTCCTGACAGCACATCTAAACTTTACTCTTAATGGGTTTTTTATTCATTAAGTAAAAGCATGAAAACCACAGTGCTGGTGTCTCAGTGGAGGTTTCACTTTGTCATCTTGCTGCTGTCTTTAATAACCCGCAGGCGTTGCAGGTGTAAGATGATGGCAGTTTAATAAAAGAGAAACTGTGATTTCTACGGTGTGCATGTTTTTAAATAACATCCCTGAGTCCCGCGGTGCCTCACGCTGTTGTACTGCGACTTTACCGAGCAACTTCAGGAAAATTAATTCCTGGGTCGTCAGTGTCATTTATTGTGTGAACATTTGTGCTGCAGCTGGTTTTTCCGTCTCTGTCGGCGTCCCCGGGGTTCAGCGGCGGGTCAGGTGCTGTTTGTCATCCCTGCAGAGGGACAAGGTCATTAATAACAATCCAGCAAGGTGGAGCCACAACAGATGACCTTGACTCCTATCTTTTCAAAGTGAACAGCGGGGCGCTCGCCGGGGGAGCGGTTACTAAGAAACAAGAAGAAAATTCACTTCGGCTCCAGGAGCTGCAGCTCATTTCCTCTGAGAGAGAAAGCTGTTTCATTGTTGTTCTGCAGTTTACCGTTCACGCTGGAATTTTAGATACAGGACTTTTTCTGCTAATGCAACAGGGCAGCATGACATCACGTAGTGCGTGTCAGAAAAACGTGTCCATGTTGGACCCTGTAGCTTGTCGTCGGTAGGACGTAGACGGTCTTTTCTTCCGTCTGTTGATTCGCCTTCAGTTGTACTCTCGCAGTCCGTCTCTGAAGCAGCGCCACTACGCTCTGTTCCCTTCCAAATACACGCCGAGTCTATTTTGAACAGAGCTCGCAGCATGCTAGATCGACCTCATCGGATTTTTCATCACTTCATCCACATCACGTCAAAACAATCACTGAATAAACTGTGTCATCCTTTGAGGGCAAATCGAAGAAAAACCAGATGCTTTGGAGAGATTTGTTGTGCTAATCTCTTAGCCAGAAATGAAATATGACTCAATCATATCAGCTCATGCAGCACTCAGTGCACGCTGAACCTGCTGCTTATGATGCTGGATACAGGTGGACAGGCACTGAAGCAACAACCACTAATGCAGAGCCCAGCTGACTGAGGAAGAGGAGGAGGATCAGTCTAGACTCCACTTCCACATATTGCAGAGTTGTTGGGAGGTTGACAAAATGTAAGTGCACCAGGCATGTACTGGAAGGTATCAGTGCTTCAGATAGGGACTCATGCTATTACCCGTTTGCCAGAATTATTCCTCGTTGTACCGGGTTTTCCCAGCTGTCGGTCTATGGGCTCGGCTTCCCCTCGCCAGTGTGTTATTGTGCGAGAAACTGAGTCATGCTTCTGTTGCCTCTGGATCCGTTTTTATCATTCATAATAAGCTGTGAAACAATTATTCTGTTCAGCGCCATGATTGTGCTAATTTATTGATCTTATTCTTTGGTTTCCCCATCCTTTAGTGTTTGACAAATGTAATCACAGTTAAAAAAAAAAAGTGATCGTTACCTTGTCCTGGTAAAGGAGCCCGTGAACTCAGAGCTATGCCAGGAGGAGGCAACACCTGACCAAGACTGGACAGGTTGTAGGGGAGGAGTCAAACAACCTCGAGGAAATGTTTTTGAAGATTCACGAGCCAAGATCCATGCAAACTCCTCCAGTTGTCACCAGAAACTGAAAGAGTTTGACTAAAAGAAGCACTTAGCTGCTCCACTATGTGGATCGTTGAGCTGCTCAAGTCCAGTACTAGTATTAGTCCCCCCCACCCTCCGCTAGAACTGTTGCAATTATAACAAAGGACACTCGTTCCACGGTACAATAATCTGCTCAGACAAACAAAGTCTCGACTCAATCCTTTATTGCCTCAGAAAATCCTTCAGATTGATAAAGTGAGTTCTCAATCCAATAAAGAATACTGTCCAGGCCTGATGTCACGGGGGCGTGGCCTCCTGATGGAAGACACCAGCAGTGTTTTGAAGTCAGGTTCATTGGTGCAGCGTTAGGGCACAAACAAAAGGTCTCCTCTTGTTGCACTTTTCATCGTTGACATGCCGTCCTGTAGTGAGAGGAAAACAACCAGGTCAGGGCCTGTCCTTCAAATTTGTGGGCACCAAGAGTTTAATATATACATCACTACGTTCAGTCACTTGTACCTCTGAAGTTCATCTCCATACATCCTTCTCCCCCTTTGTAGTCGTTGGGCTCTCCTGGTCCCCAGCCTCGGAACTTAAACGGAGAACCATCACTCCACAGCCACACGGTCGTCTGAAAGACGTTTCAAAATAAACTCAACTGCTCTCTTATGAACATTGCTGTACAAAGTAGAACTCTGGCGTTAGATGAAACGCTCACCTTTGGAGCGTCATAGCCTCCGATCCAGGCTTGCTTATGCTCGTTGGTCGCTTTGTGAATCAGAGCTCTGATGAAGGTGAGCTCACCTGACGTCTGGAGTGAAGCCAGGTTTCCATCAAGCAGAGTGCAGTGACGCTGGCGGAGGAGGAAAGATGCAGAAACTGTTGAGCACCTGAAAATTTACGACACTGAATGTGCCGTCAGGTCAGCTGTTTTTCATCCAAGCTAAGATCTACACTTCTGAGAGTGCGAGCGAAAGAGAGCCTCCTCTCTTTCCACTCATGTCACCTGCTACAGGTGACATGCGTTTCTTTTTCAGTTATTAGTCAGTACCTGAAGACAAGCTCAACCAAAAGCATAAGAAAACTGGAGAAAATTCCCAACCCTGCTTTTAAGTTTTCCTAAAATTAAAGTTTCTGATTGCAAGCTAAAAGAGTAGAAGAAGAAACAAAAATAAAAGAGTAGAGGAAGAAACAAAGATTGAAGCGACTTTATACGTTTTCCATAAAGACAGGAAACTGAACTACCTCTGCATCTGACCACTCCTTCTCAGTGGACTCGAACAGGAAACAGCGGTTGTTATAACGACTCCAACCAAGAGGGCAGCCGCAGTCAGCTACAAAACAAGTGTGGATTAAACAGCAAGAAAACAGGAGTGTGTAATCATCTGATATTCTCCTGGGAGGTTAACAAAGCTCTTAATTACAGTGATCAAATCATCAGACCAGAGTGAAACTGAAAACGCAGGAAAAAAACAAACCTACCTCGTGAACCTTCACAATCCCCCTGTGGAATAAAAGTAGTGTTAAAGTCCACAGAGATATGAAGATTAAGAAGAGGAGAGACTGCAATGGCAGCATTTACTACGACACTATCGTTAGCTTACTTGCTATATAGCATCAAAACTACTCATTTAAACATTTACCACCAAGCTGGTAAATAAAAAAAAATCACTGCTCCTCCTCTGCACGGTCTGAACATTACTCACGTTCACTATGATCATCAGGCCGCTGGCCAAACAGAGAACAAACACACCGAGAGCAGACGCCATCTCTGCAAAGAAGAAGACTTAAAGTCACCGCTCAGACGTTCACGCTGCATGAACGATGACACATAAAGCAAAAGTGCAGGATGGAAGTCACGTCACAACTCACAAAAGACAAAAAAAGCAATTTCTAAAAACAGTTCTTTGAGCTAAAAGACAGAAAGTTTTAAGTTAAATCACCAAAATCCACTATTGTAGATAGTGCGGTGGATTCACTTCGAGTTACTCTGGATTCAATCGCCCCCCTAAAACAGAAGGTAATCAAACGACAGAGATCAGCTCCATGGTACAATTTAGAAACCCGTACTCTAAAACTAACGTCACGTAAATGTGAAAGAATTTGGCGCTCCACCAAAATGATAGAATCTCGTTTAATTTGGCAAGAAAGTCATAATAGATATATGAAAGCTCTACGGCAGGCCCGCACTGCCTATTACTCGTCTCTTATCGAAGAAAATAAAAACAACCCTAGATACCTCTTCAGCACTGTAGCCAGGCTGACAGAGAGTCATAGTTCATTTGAGCCATCTATTCCTTTAGCCCTTAGCAGTAATGATTTCATCAGCTTTTTTAATGATAAAATTCTAAACATTAGAGACAAAATTAGCAACCTACTACCTTTACTTAGTGCAGATTCCTCCTATATTTTGGATACAGCAGAAACGGTTCCAAATTCTGATACTAACCTCGACTGTTTTTCTCCAATTAACCTCTCAGAACTAAATTCGATTATTTCTGCGTCTAAACCGTCAACCTGTCTTTTAGATCCAATCCCAACCAAGCTGTTTAAGGAAGTCTTTCCTCTAGTTAGCAGCTTCATACTAGATATGATCAATTCATCTTTAGCAGCAGGTTATGTACCCCAGTCATTTAAAGTAGCTGTAATTAAACCGCTCCTTAAAAAGCCTACTCTTGATTGAGGAACTCTAGCTAACTATAGACCTATATCTGACCTTCCTTTTATCTCTAAGATCTTAGAGAAAGTGGTAGCTAATCAGTTGTGTGATTTTCTCCACAACAACAGCTTGTTTGAGAAGTTCCAGGCTGGATTTAGAGTTTACCATAGCACTGAGACTAGTAAGAACACGAGCTGCAGCGTTTTGGACGAGTTGGAGGGTCTTCAGAGATTTACCATAGCATCCTGCTAAAATAGAATTACAGTAAACCAACCTGGAGGTAACAAATGCATGAACTAATTTTTCAGCATCATTTTGTGACAGGATCTGTCTGATCTTTGAGATATTACCAAGGTGAAAATAAGCTGTCCTTGAAATGTGTTTAATGTATGAATCAAAGGACATATCCTGACCAAACAGAACTCCTAGGTTCCTAACAGTGGTACTAGAGGCTACGCTAATACTACTAAGGGCCGTCATATCATCAGAGAAAGTCTCTCTAAGGTTCTTAGGTCCAATCACTATAACTTCAGTCTTGTCTGAGTTGAGCAGTAAGAAGTTTCTGGTCATCCAGGTCCTAATGTCCTTGAGGCAGGCTTCTAGTTTACGAAGCTGGTTGGTGTCTTCTGGCTTCATTGATATGTAGAGCTGAGTATCGTCTGCATAGCAATGAAAGTTTATGGAGTGTTTTCTCATAATACTACCTAGAGGAAGCATATATAATGTAAATAGAATCGGACCAAGCACTGATCCTTGAGGCACTCCATGGCTAACTTTGGTGTACATAGAGGACTCATAATGCACAAACAGATCTGTCTGATAAATAGGATCTAAACCAACTTAAAGCAGTCCCTGTAACTCCAAGTCATTGTTCTAGTCTCTGTAACAGAATCTGATGGTCAATTGTGTCAAAAGCAGCACTAAGACCTAACAGGACGAGCACAGATAGAAGTCCCCTGTCTGAGGCTAACAGAAGATCATTTGTTACTCTGGAACTAGGAAAAGGGACCACATTACTCCTGTATTGGCTTCTCTCCATTGGCTCCCTATAAAATCTAGAATAGAATTTAAAATCCTTCTGCTCACCTACAAAGCTCTAAACGGTCAGGCACCATCCTATCTTAAAGAGTTAATTGTACCGTCCTATCCATCAAGAACATGACGTTCCCAGAATGCAGGCCTGCTCATGGTGCCTATAGTCTCTAAAAGTACTATGGGAGGTAGAGCCTTTAGTTATCAGGCACCGCTCCTTTGGAATCGTCTACCAGTCGGGGTCCGGGAGGCAGACACACTAGGTACTTTTAATAGACTTAAAACTTTTCTTGATAAATCTTATAGTTAGGGCTGGCTTAGGACCAGCTCATAGTTATGCTGCTATAGGCCTAGACTACCGGGGGAACTGGCACAAGGATCTCTTCTCTCTCCCAGCTTTCATCTATTACTGCTCGTCACTATTTCTATTCTAACCTCTCCTTTTTCTGGGAGCTCCCGAGCTCTCTTAGGTTCCTTGGGACTGTTGGTGAGGATGGCCTGACCAAACAACCCCCCAAACCAATTCTTTCTGCGTCTTGTCACATCTCCCCCATCCCATTTTCAAGCCCAGCACAGTTTAGCCGATGGCTGTTCCGTCATGAGCCCGGGTCTGCTGAAGATTTCCTCCTGTTAAAAGGAAGTTTTTTCTTGCCACGCTATGACAGATTAAGCTGGGCTCTTGTAATATAGCCATCAGTAAGGTCCTTTACCTGCTTTTTGTAAACATAACAATGAGCATGGTCTTGGTACCTGCTCTTTTGTTCATGTTAACAGACAAACAGTAAGGTCCTTTACCTGCTTTTGTAAAGTGTCTTGAGATAACGCCCGTTATGAATTTACGCTATATAAATAAAGATTGATTGTAATTATAACAAAGGACACTTGTTTGTGTAATATGACTGAACTCCACGGTACAATAATCTGCTCAGACAGACAAAATCGACTCAAAAATCCTTTATTGCCTCAGAAAATCCTTCAGATTGATAAAGTGAGTTTTCAATCCACGTCTTACACAGCAAGACGTTCACAGAAGAATACCGTCCAGGCCTGATGTCACGGGGGCGTGGCCTCCTGATGGAAGACACCAGCAGGGTTTTGAAATCAGGTTCATTGGTGCAGCCTTAGGGCACAAACAAAAGGTCTCTTCCTGTTGCACTTTTCATCGTTGATATGCTGTCCTGTAGTGAGAGGAAAACAACCAGGTCAGGGCCTGTCCTTCAAATTTGTGGGCACCAAGAGTTTAATATCTACATCACTACGCTCAGTCATTTGTACCTTTGAAGTTCATCTCCATACATCCTTCTCCCCCTTTGTAGTCGTTGGGCTCTCCTGGTCCCCAGCCTCGGAACTTAAACGGAGAACCATCACTCCACAGCCACACGGTCGTCTGAAAGAAGTTTCAAAATAAACTCAACTGCCTCTTATGAACATTGCTGTACAAAGTAGAACTCGGGCGTTAGATGAAACGCTCACCTTTGGAGCGTCATAGCCTCCGATCCAGGCTTGCTTGTTCTCGTTGGTCGCTTTGTGAATCAGAGCTCTGATGAAGGTGAGCTCACCTGACGTCTGCAGCGAAGCCAGGTTTCCATCAAGCAGAGTGCAGTGACGCTGTCGGAGGAGGAAAGATGCAGAAACTGTTGAACACCTGAAGACTTACGACACCGACTGGGGTGTCAGGTCAACTGTTTCTCATCCAAGCTAAGATCTACACTTCTTAGAGTGCGAGCGAAAGAGAGCCTCCTCTCTTTCCACACAGGTCACCTGCTACAGGTGACATGTGTTTTTTTTTCAGTTATTTGAGTCAGTCAGCACCTGACCACAATCTCAACCAAAATTAGAAAAAAAACTGGAGAAAATTCCCAACCCTGCTTTTAAGTTCTCATAAAATTAATGTTTCTGATTGCAAGCTAAAATAAAAGAGTAGAAGAAGAAAAAGAATAAAAGAGTAGAGGAAGAAACAAAGATTGGAGCGACTTTTTATACGTTTTCCATAAAGACAGGAAACTGAACTACCTCTGCATCTGACCACTCCTTCTCAGTGGACTCGAACAGGAAACAGCGGTTGTTATAACGACTCCAACCAAGAGGGCAGCCGCAGTCAGCTACAAAACAAATGTGGATTAAACAGTAAAACAGGAGTGCGTGTGATCGTCTGATATTCTCCTGGGAGGTTTACAAAGCTCTTAATTACAGTGATCAAATCATCAGACCAGAGTGAAACTGAAAATGCAGGAAATAAAAACAAACCTACCTTGTGAACCTTCACAATTCCCCTGTGGAATAATAGTAGTGTTAAAGTCCACAGAGATATGAAGAAGGACTGCAATGGCAGCATTTACTACAATAGACACTATCATTAGCTTACTCGCTGTATAGCATCAAAACTACTCGCTTAAACATTTACCACCAAGCTGGTAAATAAAAAAATATCACTGCTCCTCCTCTGCACGGTCTGAACATTACTCACGTTCACTGTGATCATCAGTCCGCTGGCCAAACAGAGAACAAACACACCGAGAGCAGACACCATCTCTGCAAAGAAGAAGACTTAAAGTCAACGCTCAGACGTTCACGCTGCATGAACGATGACACAAAGCAAAAGTGCAGGATGGAAGTCACATCACAACTCACGAAACAAAAAAAGCAACTTCTAAAAACAGTTATTGGAGCTAAAAGACAGAAAGTTTTAAGTTAAATCACCAAACAGAAAAAGACACAGAGCATGAGCTACAACAAGGAGGCCTGACATGGACTTACTTTAACACTGACAGACAACGAACTGATGCTGAGAGGGAACACTGAGACTAAATAGAGACAAAGACAATCAAACACAGGTGAGACCAACGAGACACAGGTGAGGACAATCAGGCCAATCAACAGGAGGGAAACACACCGCTCTTAATTTTATCTTTTTTTAATCTTTGGCACGGTGTGATTTTCTTCTGCTTTGCTGCTGTAACACTGTACATTTCTCTGCTTGAATAAAGGATTATCTTATCTTATCACATTAAGTAAATAATGAGTCTAACAACACAGAAGGGGCTGAGAGCAGAGAACATGACAATAAAAACAAACTGTTTCAACAATAATCATCCACAATCACTGTAAAATAGCTCATCATTTGCAGCCATTTCAAGGAGCGTGCTGATTGGTTAAACCAGTCCATTGTGTATATCCCCCCACTAACAACAACAGGTTTGACAGCCCCGTCGCTGCAGCCAGTGCCTGTCCCCCCAGCACCCCTCTACACACACCCCTCCCTCCCTCTCACTCCCCCCAACACCTCCCCCAGGACAAACACAATCTACAGAGACAATCCATCCCCCCTCCTCCCCACCAAAGACCAGGTGAGCAAAGAGCTGAAGAGACTCCGTCCCAGGAAGGCAGCAGGTCCGGACAAGGTGTGTCCCAGGATGCTAAAGGCCTGCTCTGCTGAGCTGGGGGAGCCACTTCAGCACGTCTTCAACATGAGCCTGCGGCTTGGGAAGGTTCCTGTGCTCTGAAAGAGCTCGTGCCTCACCCCGGTCCCCAAGAAGAAAAACCCCAGTGAGCCAGGCGACTTCAGACCAATCGCTCTGACATCCCACGTTATGAAGACCTTTGAACGTCTGCTGGTCCAACACCTCAGACCCCAGGTCCAACACGCACAGGATCCCCTGCAGTTTGCATACCAGGCAAAGGTGGGCGTGGACGATGCCATCCTCTATCTTCTACACAGGGCTTACTCTCATCTGGACAAAGGGAGCAGCGTGATGAGAATCATGTTCTTTGATATCTCAAGCGCTTTCGACACCATCCGTCCCCTCCTACTGAGAGACAAGCTGACCGAGATGAGGGTGGATTCGCACCTGGTGAGGTGGATCACGGACTACCTCACAGAGAGACCACAGTACGTCAGACTGAAGGACTGCACATCTGACACTGTGGTCAGCAGCACCGGAGCACCACAGGGGACCGTGCTCTCCCCCGTCCTGTTCACCATGTACACCTCTGACTTCCAGTATAACTCTGAGCTCTGCCACATGCAGAAATACTCGGACGACACTGCGATAGTTGGTTGTGTCAGTGATGGACAGGAGGAGGAGTACAGGAGCCTGATCGAGGACTTTGTGACGTGGTGCAGTGACAACCATCTGCAGCTAAACAACTCCAAGACCAAAGAGATGGTGGTGGACTTCCGAAGGAACAAACCACATCTAGAACCTGTTTCCATCGGGGGGGTCGACGTGGAGGTGGTCAGGACCTACGGGTATCTGGGGCTGCAACTGGATGACAAGCTGGACTGTTCGCCTAACATGTACACTACCTGCAGGAAGGGACAGAGTCGTCTGTACTTCCTGAGAAGGCTGGGGTCCTTCAATATCTGCAAAAAGCTGCTGCAGATGTTCTACCAGTCTGTGGTGTCCAGCGTCCTCTTCTACGCAGTGGTGTGCTGGGGAGGAAGCTGCAAGAAGAGGGACGCAGCACGCCTGGACAGACTGGTGAGGAGGGCCGGCTCTATGGTGGGTACAGAGCTGGACTCTCTGGTGACAGTTGTAGAGAGGAAGACTCTGGACAAAATACTCTCCATCATGGACAACACACACCACCCTCTGCACAGCACCTTCACCGGGCAGAGGAGCATGTTCAGTGACAGACTGCTGTCACAGTCGTGCTCCACGGACAGACTCAAGAACTCTTGTCTCCCTATAGGCCATAAGACTGTACAACAGTTCACTGTCACGGCAGGGAGGAAGCACACGGTGAACCCTGGACTCATTTTTCACTTTTTTTCCCCACTCCTCATCTGCACTGCTGACCTAAGAGTCATCCCCCAGTTGGACACTTTAATGCATATTGATAGTCACCTTACTGAGCACTGGTCACTTTAATGATAATCACCCTAATCATGTCTGGTTTCATCCTACTGTTGCTACATCTGTAAGGGTTGACACAATCACCCTAACTAGGTCAAGTTTCACTCTATTGTCTTTGACACTTAATGCTAATCTGCTCCTCAATAGTTGGGTACGTTAAAGGCAATCACCCTAAGCACTCCTGGTTTCACATTGTTTTGGACACTTAATGCTAATCACTGCTCCTTTATGTTGCCGAGCACTTTAATGGCCCAGTTTGCATCCCTGCATTGACTGCTCAATGACTGTACTCACCTCTGGCACTACCTCAAACACCTCTGCACATGTAACTAGTTTCTAGAAGGTCAGCACTTTGTTTCTAAGGCTTTAACGGTTTACAATTCTCTTTTAATCAGCACATGTTTCTCTCCTTCACAGGTTATGTACATTATGCTATATAAGTTTATTTGCACAGGTTTAACTTGTAATTATGTATACTCTTAGTCACATAGTCCTGCCTGTCTGTATACTGCTACTGGATGCCTTGAATTTCCCTCAGGATCAATAAAGTATCCATCTCTTCCTGAATAACAAGACCAAGGAGGTTGTCGTCGACTTCCGGAGGCCCCCCACCCCATCAACGGTGCTGCTGTGGAGAGAGTGAGCAGCACCAAGTTCCTGGGGGGGGGGGGGGGAGGTCTACTTCCTCCGTAATTTTGATTTCCTGACCTTGTTAGAACTGTTGTAATTACAACTAAGGACACTCGTTTGTGTAATATGACTGAACTCCACTGTACAATAATCTGCTCAGACAAAGTCTCGACTCAAAATCCTTTATTGCCTCAGAAAATCCTTCAGATTGATAAGTTAGTTTTCAATCCAAGTCTTACACAGTAAGACGTTCACAGAAGAATACTGTCCAGGCCTGATGTCACGGGGGCGTGGCCTCCTGATGGAAGACACCAGCAGCGTTTTGAAATCAGGTTCATTGGTGCAGCGTTAGGGCACAAACAAAAGGTCTCTTCCTGTTGCACTTTTCATCGTTGATATGCTGTCCTGTAGTGAGAGGAAAACAACCAGGTCAGGGCCTGTCCTTCAAATTTGTGGGCACCAAGAGTTTAATATATGCATCACTACGTTCAGTCATTTGTACCTTTGAAGTTCATCTCCATACATCCTTCTCCCCCTTTGTAGTCGTTGGGCTCTCCTGGTCCCCAGCCTCGGAACTTAAAATGAGAGCCATCACTCCACAGCCACACGGTCGTCTGAAAGAAGTTTCAAAATAAACTCAACTGCTCTCTTATGAACATTGCTGTACAAAGTAGAACTCGGGCGTTAGATGAAACGCTCACCTTTGGAGCGTCATAGCCGCCGATCCAGGCTTGCTTGTTCTCGTTGGTCGCTTTGTGAATCAGAGCTCTGATGAAGGTGAGCTCACCTGACGTCTGGAGCGAAGCCAGGTTTCCATCAAGCAGAGTGCAGTGACGCTGTCGGAGGAGGAAAGATGCAGAAACTGTTGAACACCTGAAGATTTACGACACTGAATGTGCTGTCAGGTCAACTGTTTCTCATCCAAGCCAAGATCTACACTTCTTAGAGTGCGAGCGAAAGAGAGCCTCCTCTCTTTCCACTCATGTCACCTGCTACAGGTGACATGCGTTTCTTTTTCAGTTATTAGAGTCAGTACCTGAAGACAATCTCAACCAAAATTAGAAAAAACTGGAGAAAATTGTCAACCCTGCTTTTAAGTCATCATAAAATTAAAGTTTCTGATTGCAAGTTAAAAGAGTAGAAGAACAAAAAGAATAGAGTAGAAGAAACAAAGATCAGAGCGACTTTTTAAACATTTTCCATAAAGACAGGAAACTGAACTACCTCTGCATCTGACCACTCCTTCTCAGTGGACTCGAACAGGAAACAGCGGTTGTTATAACGACTCCAACCAAGAGGGCAGCCGCAGTCAGCTATAAAACAAGTGTGGATTTAACAGCAAGAAAACAGGAGTGTGTGTAATCATCTGATATTCTCCTGGGAGGTTAACAAAGCTCTTAATTACAGTGATCAAATCATCAGACCAGAGTGAAACTGAAAATGCAGGAAATAAAAACAAACCTACCTTGTGAACCTTCACAATTCCCCTGTGGAATAAAAATAGTGTTAAAGTCCACAGAGATATGAAGAATAGGAGAGACTGCAATGGCAGAATTTACTACAACAGAAACTATTGTTAGCTTACTCGCTATATAGCATCAAAACTACTCGTTTAAACGTTTACCACCAAGCTGGTAAATAAAAATCACTGCTCCTCCTCTGCACGGTCTGAACATTACTCACGTTCACTGTGATCATCAGGCCGCTGGCCAAACAGAGAACAAACACACCGAGAGCAGACGCCATCTCTGCAAAGAAGAAGAATTAAAGTCAACGCTCAGACGTTCACTCTGCATGAACGATGACACATAAAGCAAAAGGGCAGGATGGAAGGCACACCACAACTCATGAAACAAAAACAAAAAAAGCAACTTCTAAAAACAGTTCTTTGAGCTAAAAGACAGAAAGTTTTAAGTTAAATCACCAAACAGAAAAAGACAGAGCATGAGCTACAACAAGGAGGCCTGACATGGACTTACTTTAACACTGACAGACAATGAACTGATGCTAAGTGGGAACACTGAGAATAAATAGAGACAAAACTAATCAAACACAGGTGAGACCAACGAGACACAGGTGAGGACAATCAGGCCAATCAACAGGAGGGAAACACACCGCTCTTAAACTGAGAAGAGGAGACACGACAGCCGACTTCACCTTTTACTCACTCTTTAATTCTTGTTTGATGCATTTTTTCTACACTTGTATTTTTTATCTTTTTTTAATCATTGGCACTGTGTGATTTTCTTCTGCTTTGCTGCTGTAACACTGTACATTTCTCTGCTTGAATAAAGGATCATCTTATCTTATTACATTAGGAAATAATGAGTCTAACAACACAGAAGAGGCTGAGAGGAGAGAACATGACAATAAAAACAAACTGTTTCAACAATAATCATCCACAATCACTGAAAATAGCTCATCATTTGCAGCCTTTTTAAGGAGCGTGCTGATTGGTTAAAGCAGTCCATTGTGTATATCCCCCCCACTAACAACAACGTGGATAGAGTCGACGCACTTTGGGAACTTTACAACGGCATCAGTAAGCAACAGACAGCCCACCCAGACGGATTTTTCATCATCGCGGGGGATTTTAACCATGCAAATCTCAAGACGGTTTTACCCCACTTCCACCAACACGTGAACTTCGCCAGAAGAGAAGGTAACACCTTAGACATGATTTACACATCTGTTAAAGGTGCTTACAAGGCTTCACCCCTCCCCCACATTGGCCACTCTGACCACATCAGTGTAATGCTAATGCCAGCTTACAGACCCAGGGTTAAAGTCACCAAACCAGTTCTGAAGCAGGTATGTGTGTGGCCAGAAGGGGCTTCTGCTGCACTGCAGGACTGCTTTGAAACCACAGACTGGGAGATGTTTAAGCAGGCAGCCACCTACAACAACCACACAGACATTGAGGAGTACTCTGACACTGTTACGTCCTACATCGGTAAATGCATTGATGATGTCACAACCACCAGAACCATCACCACCCGGGCTAACCAGAAGCCATGGCTGACAGGAGAGGTACGCAGGCTACTGAGGGCCAGGAACATCGCCTTCAGAGCTGGGGATGCAGTTGGCCTGAGAACAGCGAGGGCCAACCTGTCCCGTGGCATCAGGAAAGCTAAACACAGCTACTCACTTAAAGTAACCAGACACTTCAAGGACAGCGCAGATCCTGTGGCGTGGCATCCAGACCATCACGGACTACAAACCCAAGCCACAGACCTGTGACAACAACACCTCTCTGCTGAACGACCTAAACAGCTTCTTTGCCAGGTTTGAAGCCAACAGCAGCATGCCCGCACAGAAGACCACCCCTCCTCCACATGACCAGACCCTGTGCCTGACTGCAGCCAGCGTGAAGAGAACCTTCTCCAACATCAACACCCGCAAGGCTGCAGGTCCAGACAACATCCCTGGCCGTGTGCTGAAGGACTGTGCAGAGGAGCTCAAAGATGTCTTCACAGACATTTTCAACACTTCTCTGAGGCAGACTGTTGTTCCAGCATGCTCCAAAACGACCACCATCATAAACATTCCAAAGAAGCCATCACCATCCACTCTCAATGACTATAGACCCGTTGCACTGACCCCCATCATCATGAAGTGCTTTGAAAGATTTGTCATGGCCCACATCAAATCCTCCCATCCCTGCACCCTGGACCCCTACCAGTTTGCATACCGGGGCAACAGATCAACCGAGGATGCAATCTGCTCTGCTCTTCACCCAGCCCTCACCCACCTGGACTCCAAAAACTCATACGTCAGAATGCTGTTCATAGACTTCAGTTCAGCATTCAACACCATCATCCCTCAGCAGCTGATCGGCAAACTGGACCAGCTGGGGCTCAGCACTTCCCTGTGCAACTGGCTGCTGGACTTCCTCAGCGAGATGCCTTAGACTGTGCGGGTTGGCGGCAACGCATCAAAAACCACCATCCTGAGCACTGGGGCCCCCCAAGGCTGTGTGCTCAGCCCCCTGCTCTTCACGCTGCTGACCAACGACTGCACTCCATCCTTCAGCAGCAACCACATTGTGAAGTTTGCGGAAGACACAACAGTGGTCCGTCTCATCTCCAACAATGACGAGATGCACTACAGGATGGAGGTGGGCCAACTGGTGCAAAGACAACCTCTTCTTGAATATCGACAAGACCAAGGAGGTTGTTGTCGACTTCCGGAGGCCCCCTACTCCCAAACCCCCCCTGACCATCGACAGTGCTGCTGTGGAGAGAGTGAGCAGCACCAAGTTCCTGGGGGTCCACATCAGTGAGGATCTCTCCTGGACAGCCAACACCACATCACTGGCCAAGAAGTCCCGGCAGTGCCTCTACTTCCTCCGTAAGCTGAAGAGAGCACGAGCACCCCGACCCATCATGTGCTTCTTCTACAGAGGCACCATCGAGAGCATCCTGACCAGCTGCATCACTGTGTGGCTAGGGAGCTGCACTGCTGCCAACCACAAGACCCTGCAGCGCACAGTGAAGGCGGCTGAACGGATCGGTGTCCTGCTCCCCTCTTTTCTGGACCTCACCCGCAAAGCAACCCGCATTGTAAGTGACCCCACCCACAGCCTCCTGCCATCGGGGAGACTGTACCGCAGCCTGCGGTCCAGCTCTACCAGACTGAGAAACAGCTTCTTCCAAGCCGTCAGGAAGCTGAATTCTCTGCCCCCATCAACACTGAACATTGGAACCTCCTTTTTGAACATTGAAACAGAACCCTGGTCACTTAATGCACAAGTTTCACTTTTCTTATACTCCATTTTATTTAACTTGGTACAATTAGGTTAATGAATATATTTATCTTTTTTACCTTATTTTATTTTCCGTACCTTTATCTACATTGCACCGTGGGGGGGGGGGGGGGGGGGGGAATGTAATTTCAATTTCTTGAACTTGTTAGAACTGTTGTAATTATAACAAAGGACACTTGTTTGTGTAATATGACTGAACTCCACTGTACAATAATCTGCTCAGACAAAGTCCTGACTCAAAATCCTTTATTGCCTCAGAAAATCCTTCAGATTGATAAAGTGAGTTTTCAATCCAAGTCTTACACAGTAAGACGTTCACAGAAGAATACTGTCCAGGCCTGATGTCACGGGGGCGTGGCCTCCTGATGGAAGACACCAGCAGGGTTTTGAAATCAGGTTCATTGGTGCAGCGTTAGGGCACAAACAAAAGGTCTCTTCCTGTTGCACTTTTCATCGTTGATATGCCGTCCTGTAGTGAGAGGAAAACAACCAGGTCAGGGCCTGTCCTTCAAATTTGTGGGCACCAAGAGTTTAATATAAAATATATACATCACTACGTTCAGTCATTTGTACCTTTGAAGTTCATCTCCATACATCCTTCTCCCCCGTTGTAGTCATTGGGCTCTCCTGGTCCCCAGCCTCGGAAATTAAACCGAGAACCGTCACTCCACAGCCACACGGTCGTCTGAAAGACGTTTAAAAAATAAACTCAACTGCTCTCTTATGAACATTGCTGTACAAAGTAGAACTCGGGAGTTAGATGAAACGCTCACCTTTGGAGCGTCATAGCCTCCGATCCAGGCTTGCTTATGCTCGTTGGTCGCTTTGTGAATCAGAGCTCTGATGAAGGTGAGCTCACCTGACGTCTGGAGCGAAGCCAGGTTTCCATCAAGCAGAGTGCAGTGACGCTGTCGGAGGAGGAAAGATGCAGAAACTGTTGAACACCTGAAAATTTACAACACCGACTGGGGTGTCAGGTCAGCTGTTTCTCATCCAAGCTAAGATCTACACTTCTTAGAGTGCGAGCGAAAGAGAGCCTCCTCTCTTTCCACACACGTCACCTGCTACAGGTGACATGAGTTTCTTTTTCAGTTATTAGTCAGCACCTGAAGACAAGCTCAACCAAAATTAGAAAAAAAAAAAGTTGAGAAAATTCCCAACCCTGCTTTTAAGTTCTCATAAAATTAAAGTTTCTGATTGCAAGCTTAAAAAAAAAAAAAAAAGGAGTAGAGGAAGAAACGTAGACTGGAACGACTTTTTAAACATTTTCCATAAAGACAGGAAACTGAACTACCTCTGCATCTGACCACTCCTTCTCAGTGGACTCGAACAGGAAACAGCGGTTGTTATAACGACTCCAACCAAGAGGGCAGCCGCAGTCAGCTACAAAACAAGAGTGGATTTAACAGTAAGAAAACAGGTGCACGTGTGTAATCATCTGATATTCTCCTGGGAGGTTTACAAAGCTCTTGATTACAGTGATCAAATCATCAGACCATAGTGAAACTGCAAACGCAGAAAAAAACCCCAAAACAAACTTACCTTGTGAACCTTCACAATCCCCCTGTGGAATAAAAATAGTGTTAAAGTCCACAGAGATATGAAGATGAAGAAGGACTGCAATGGCAGCATTTACTACAACAGACACTCTCGTTAGCTTACTCGCTATATAGCATCAAAACTACTCGTTTAAACGTTTACCACCAAGCTGGTAAATAAAAAAAAAAAAATCACTGCTCCTCCTCTGCACGGTCTGAACATTACTCACGTTCACTGTGATCATCAGGCCGCTGGCCAAACAGAGAACAAACACACCGAGAGCAGACACCATCTCTGCAAAGAAGAAGAATTAAAGTCAGCGCTCAGACGTTCACTCTGCATGAACGATGACACATAAAGCAAAAGTGCAGGATGGAAGTCCCATCACAACTCACGAAAGACAAAATAAGCAACTTCTTAAAACATTTCTTTGAGCTAAAAGACAGAAAGTTTTAAGTGAAATCACCAAACAGAAAAAGACACAGAGCATGAGCTACAACAAGGAGGCCTGACATGGACTTACTTTAACGCTGACAGACAACGAACTGATGCTGAGAGGGAACACTGAGACTAAATAGAGACAAAGACAATCAAACACAGATGAGACCAACGAGACACAGGTGAGGACAATCAGGCCAATCAACAGGAGGGAAACACACCGCTCTTAAACTGAGAAGAGGAGACACGACAGCCGACTTCACCTTTTACTCGCTCTTTAATTATTGTTTGATGCATTTTTTCTACACTTGTATTTTTTATCTTTTTTTAATCATTGGCACTGTGTGATTTTCTTCTGCTTTGCTGCTGTAACACTGTACATTTCTCTGCTTGAATAAAGGATTAGCTTATCTTATCACATTAGGAAATAATGAGTCTAACAACACAGAAGAGGCTGAGAGGAGAGAACATGACAATAAATCAAACTGTTTCAACAATAATCATCCACAATCATTGAAATTAATAATTTGTCGGTTTTTCTGTTTTTTTGTCGGTTTTTCTGGAAAATTCTCTGATATCAGAGCATTTCCTAGTAACTTTTGATTTCTTCTTACCAACCTTAACTCCTCTTAATAAAAAAGTACTCTCTAGAAATTTAAATGATAATGCTGTAGCTAAATTTAAGGAAGCTATTTCAACTGCCTTTGTTTCTGTTCCATCCTCTAACCCAGTTGAAAACTCCTATAATCACTTTAGTCCCTCTCAGCTAGATCAGTTTGTAGATAGTGCGGTGGATTCACTTCGAGTTACTCTGGATTCAATCGCCCCCCTAAAACAGAAGCCAATCAAACGACAGAGATCAGCTCCATGGTACAATTTAGAAACCCGTACTCTAAAACTAACGTCACGTAAATGTGAAAGAATTTGGCGCTCCACCAAAATGATAGAATCTCGTTTAATTTGGCAAGAAAGTCATAATAGATATATGAAAGCTCTACGGCAGGCCCGCACTGCCTATTACTCGTCTCTTATCGAAGAAAATAAAAACAACCCTAGATACCTCTTCAGCACTGTAGCCAGGCTGACAGAGAGTCATAGTTCATTTGAGCCATCTATTCCTTTAGCCCTTAGCAGTAATGATTTCATCAGCTTTTTTAATGATAAAATTCTAAACATTAGAGACAAAATTAGCAACCTACTACCTTTACTTAGTGCAGATTCCTCCTATATTTTGGATACAGCAGAAACGGTTCCAAATTCTGATACTAACCTCGACTGTTTTTCTCCAATTAACCTCTCAGAACTAAATTCGATTATTTCTGCGTCTAAACCGTCAACCTGTCTTTTAGATCCAATCCCAACCAAGCTGTTTAAGGAAGTCTTTCCTCTAGTTAGCAGCTTCATACTAGATATGATCAATTCATCTTTAGCAGCAGGTTATGTACCCCAGTCATTTAAAGTAGCTGTAATTAAACCGCTCCTTAAAAAGCCTACTCTTGATTGAGGAACTCTAGCTAACTATAGACCTATATCTAACCTTCCTTTTGTCTCCAAGATCTTAGAGAAAGTGGTCGCTAATCAGTTGTGTGATTTTCTCCACAACAACAGCTTGTTTGAGAAGTTCCAGGCTGGATTTAGAGTTTACCATAGCACTGAGACTAGTAAGAACACGAGCTGCAGCGTTTTGGACGAGTTGGAGGGTCTTCAGAGATTTACCATAGCATCCTGCTAAAATAGAATTACAGTAAACCAACCTGGAGGTAACAAATGCATGAACTAATTTTTCAGCATCATTTTGTGACAGGATCTGCCTGATCTTTGAGATATTACCAAGGTGAAAATAAGCTGTCCTTGAAATGTGTTTAATGTAGGAATCAAAGGACATATCCTGACCAAACAGAACTCCTAGGTTCCTAACAGTGGTACTAGAGGCTACGCTAATACTACTAAGGGCCGTCATATCATCAGAGAAAGTCTCTCTAAGGTTCTTAGGTCCAATCACTATAACTTCAGTCTTGTCTGAGTTGAGCATTAAGAAGTTTCTGGTCATCCAGGTCCTAATGTCCTTGAGGCAGGCTTCTAGTTTACGAAGCTGGTTGGTGTCTTCTGGCTTCATTGATATGTAGAGCTGAGTATCGTCTGCATAGCAATGAAAGTTTATGGAGTGTTTTCTCATAATACTACCTAGAGGAAGCATATATAATGTAAATAGAATCGGACCAAGCACTGATCCTTGAGGCACTCCATGGCTAACTTTGGTGTACATAGAGGACTCATAATGCACAAACAGATCTGTCTGATAAATAGGATCTAAACCAACTTAAAGCAGTCCCTGTAACTCCAAGTCATTGTTCTAGTCTCTGTAACAGAATCTGATGGTCAATTGTGTCAAAAGCAGCACTAAGACCTAACAGGACGAGCACAGATAGAAGTCCCCTGTCTGAGGCTAACAGAAGATCATTTGTTACTCTGGAACTAGGAAAAGGGACCACATTACTCCTGTATTGGCTTCTCTCCATTGGCTCCCTATAAAATCTAGAATAGAATTTAAAATCCTTCTGCTCACCTACAAAGCTCTAAACGGTCAGGCACCATCCTATCTTAAAGAGTTAATTGTACCGTCCTATTCATCAAGAACATTACGTTCCCAGAATGCAGGCCTGCTCATGGTGCCTATAGTCTCTAAAAGTACTATGGGAGGTAGAGCCTTTAGTTATCAGGCACCGCTCCTTTGGAATCGTCTACCAGTCGGGGTCCGGGAGGCAGACACACTAGGTACTTTTAATAGACTTAAAACTTTTCTTGATAAATCTTATAGTTAGGGCTGGCTTAGGACCAGCTCATAGTTATGCTGCTATAGGCCTAGACTACCGGGGGAACTGGCACAAGGGTCTCTTCTCTCTCTCCCAGCTTTCATCTATTACTGCTCGTCACTATTTCTATTCTAACCTCTCCTTTTTCTGGGAGCTCCCGAGCTCTCTTAGGTTCCTTGGGACTGTTGGTGAGGATGGCCTGACCAAACCAATTCTTTCTGCGTCTTGTCACATCTCCCCCATCCCATTTTCAAGCCCAGCACAGTTTAGCTGATGGCTGTTCCGTCATGAGCCCGGGTCTGCTGAAGATTTCCTCCTGTTAGAAGTTTTTTCTTGCCACGCTATGACAGATTAAGCTGGGCTCTTGTAATATAGCCATCAGTGAGGTCCTTTACCTGCTTTTTGTAAACATAACAATGAGCATGGTCTTGGTACCTGCTCTTTTGTTCATGTTAAGAGACAAACAGTAAGGTCCTTTACCTGCTTTTGTAAAGTGTCTTGAGATAACGCCCGTTATGAATTTACGCTATATAAATAAAGATTGATTGCAATTATAACAAAGGACACTTGTTTGTGTAATATGACTGAACTCCACGGTACAATAATCTGCTCAGACAGACAAAATCGACTCAAAAATCCTTTATTGCCTCAGAAAATCCTTCAGATTGATAAAGTGAGTTTTCAATCCACGTCTTACACAGCAAGACGTTCACAGAAGAATACTGTCCAGGCCTGATGTCACGGGGGCGTGGCCTCCTGATGGAAGACACCAGCAGGGTTTTGAAATCAGGTTCATTGGTGCAGCCTTAGGGCACAAACAAAAGGTCTCTTCCTGTTGCACTTTTCATCGTTGATATGCTGTCCTGTAGTGAGAGGAAAACAACCAGATCAGGGCCTGTCCTTCAAATTTGTGGGCACCAAGAGTTTAATATCTACATCACTACGCTCAGTCATTTGTACCTTTGAAGTTCATCTCCATACATCCTTCTCCCCCTTTGTAGTCGTTGGGCTCTCCTGGTCCCCAGCCTCGGAACTTAAACGGAGAACCATCACTCCACAGCCACACGGTCGTCTGACAGAAGTTTCAAAATAAACTCAACTGCCTCTTATGAACATTGCTGTACAAAGTAGAACTCGGGCGTTAGATGAAACGCTCACCTTTGGAGCGTCATAGCCTCCGATCCAGGCTTGCTTGTTCTCGTTGGTCGCTTTGTGAATCAGAGCTCTGATGAAGGTGAGCTCACCTGACGTCTGCAGCGAAGCCAGGTTTCCATCAAGCAGAGTGCAGTGACGCTGTCGGAGGAGGAAAGATGCAGAAACTGTTGAACACCTGAAGACTTACGACACCGACTGGGGTGTCAGGTCAGCCGTTTCTCATCCAAGCTAAGATCTACACTTCTTAGAGTGCGAGCGAAAGAGAGCCTCCTCTCTTTCCACACAGGTCACCTGCTACAGGTGACATGTGTTTTTTTTTCAGTTATTTGAGTCAGTCAGCACCTGACCACAATCTCAACCAAAATTAGAAAAAAAACTGGAGAAAATTCCCAACCCTGCTTTTAAGTTCTCATAAAATTAATGTTTCTGATTGCAAGCTAAAATAAAAGAGTAGAAGAAGAAAAAGAATAAAAGAGTAGAGGAAGAAACAAAGATTGGAGCGACTTTTTATACGTTTTCCATAAAGACAGGAAACTGAACTACCTCTGCATCTGACCACTCCTTCTCAGTGGACTCGAACAGGAAACAGCGGTTGTTATAACGACTCCAACCAAGAGGGCAGCCGCAGTCAGCTACAAAACAAATGTGGATTAAACAGTAAAACAGGAGTGCGTGTGATCGTCTGATATTCTCCTGGGAGGTTAACAAAGCTCTTAATTACAGTGATCAAATCATCAGACCAGAGTGAAACTGAAAATGCAGGAAATAAAAACAAACCTACCTTGTGAACCTTCACAATTCCCCTGTGGAATAATAGTAGTGTTAAAGTCCACAGAGATATGAAGAAGGACTGCAATGGCAGCATTTACTACAATAGACACTATCATTAGCTTACTCGCTGTACAGCATCAAAACTACTCGCTTAAACATTTACCACCAAGCTGGTAAATAAAAAAATATCACTGCTCCTCCTCTGCACGGTCTGAACATTACTCACGTTCACTGTGATCATCAGTCCGCTGGCCAAACAGAGAACAAACACACCGAGAGCAGACACCATCTCTGCAAAGAAGAAGACTTAAAGTCAACGCTCAGACGTTCACGCTGCATGAACGATGACACATAAAGCAAAAGGGCAGGATGGAAGTCACACCACAACTCATGAAACAAAACAAAAAAAGCAACTTCTAAAAACAGTTCTTTGAGCTAAAAGACAGAAAGTTTTAAGTGAAATCACCAAACAGAAAAAGACACAGAGCATGAGCTACAACAAGGAGGCCTGACATGGACTTACTTTAACACTGACAGACAACGAACTGATGCTGAGAGGGAACACTGAGACTAAATAGAGACAAAGACAATCAAACACAGGTGAGACCAACGAGACACAGGTGAGGACAATCAGGCCAATCAACAGGAGGGAAACACACCGCTCTTAATTTTATCTTTTTTTAATCTTTGGCACGGTGTGATTTTCTTCTGCTTTGCTGCTGTAACACTGTACATTTCTCTGCTTGAATAAAGGATTATCTTATCTTATCACATTAAGTAAATAATGAGTCTAACAACACAGAAGGGGCTGAGAGCAGAGAACATGACAATAAAAACAAACTGTTTCAACAATAATCATCCACAATCACTGTAAAATAGCTCATCATTTGCAGCCATTTCAAGGAGCGTGCTGATTGGTTAAACCAGTCCATTGTGTATATCCCCCCACTAACAACAACAGGTTTGACAGCCCCGTCGCTGCAGCCAGTGCCTGTCCCCCCAGCACCCCTCTACACACACCCCTCCCTCCCTCTCACTCCCCCCAACACCTCCCCCAGGACAAACACAATCTACAGAGACAATCCATCCCCCCTCCTCCCCACCAAAGACCAGGTGAGCAAAGAGCTGAAGAGACTCCGTCCCAGGAAGGCAGCAGGTCCGGACAAGGTGTGTCCCAGGATGCTAAAGGCCTGCTCTGCTGAGCTGGGGGAGCCACTTCAGCACGTCTTCAACATGAGCCTGCGGCTTGGGAAGGTTCCTGTGCTCTGAAAGACCTCGTGCCTCACCCCGGTCCCCAAGAAGAAAAACCCCAGTGAGCCAGGCGACTTCAGACCAATCGCTCTGACATCCCACGTTATGAAGACCTTTGAACGTCTGCTGGTCCAACACCTCAGACCCCAGGTCCAACACACACAGGATCCCCTGCAGTTTGCATACCAGGCAAAGGTGGGCGTGGACGATGCCATCCTCTATCTTCTACACAGGGCTTACTCTCATCTGGACAAAGGGAGCAGCGTGATGAGAATCATGTTCTTTGATATCTCAAGCGCTTTCGACACCATCCGTCCCCTCCTACTGAGAGACAAGCTGACCGAGATGAGGGTGGATTCGCACCTGGTGAGGTGGATCACGGACTACCTCACAGAGAGACCACAGTACGTCAGACTGAAGGACTGCACATCTGACACTGTGGTCAGCAGCACCGGAGCACCACAGGGGACCGTGCTCTCCCCCGTCCTGTTCACCATGTACACCTCTGACTTCCAGTATAACTCTGAGCTCTGCCACATGCAGAAATACTCGGACGACACTGCGATAGTTGCTTGTGTCAGGGATGGACAGGAGGAGGAGTACAGGAGCCTGATCGAGGACTTTGTGACGTGGTGCAGTGACAACCATCTGCAGCTAAACAACTCCAAGACCAAAGAGATGGTGGTGGACTTCCGAAGGAACAAACCACATCTAGAACCTGTTTCCATCGGGGGGGTCGACGTGGAGGTGGTCAGGACCTACGGGTATCTGGGGCTGCAACTGGATGACAAGCTGGACTGTTCGCCTAACATGTACACTACCTGCAGGAAGGGACAGAGTCGTCTGTACTTCCTGAGAAGGCTGGGGTCCTTCAATATCTGCAAAAAGCTGCTGCAGATGTTCTACCAGTCTGTGGTGTCCAGCGTCCTCTTCTACGCAGTGGTGTGCTGGGGAGGAAGCTGCAAGAAGAGGGACGCAGCACGCCTGGACAGACTGGTGAGGAGGGCCGGCTCTATGGTGGGTACAGAGCTGGACTCACTGGTGACAGTGGTAAAGAGGAAGACTCTGGACAAAATACTCTCCATCATGGACAACACACACCACCCTCTGCACAGCACCTTCACCGGGCAGAGGAGCATGTTCAGTGACAGACTGCTGTCACAGTCGTGCTCCACGGACAGACTCAAGAACTCTTGTCTCCCTATAGGCCATAAGACTGTACAACAGTTCACTGTCACGGCAGGGAGGAAGCACACGGTGAACCCTGGACTCATTTTTCACTTTTTTTTCCCACTCCTCATCTGCACTGCTGACCTAAGAGTCATCCCCCAGTTGGACACTTTAATGCATATTGATAGTCACCTTACTGAGCACTGGTCACTTTAATGATAATCACCCTAATCATGTCTGGTTTCATCCTACTGTTGCTACATCTGTAAGGGTTGACACAATCACCCTAACTAGGTCAAGTTTCACTCCATTGTCTTTGACACTTAATGCTAATCTGCTCCTCAATAGTTGGGTACGTTAAAGGCAATCACCCTAAGCACTCCTGGTTTCACATTGTTTTGGACACTTAATGCTAATCACTGCTCCTTTATGTTGCCGAGCACTTTAATGGCCCAGTTTGCATCCCTGCATTGACTGCTCAATGACTGTACTCACACCTCTGGCACTACCTCAAACACCTCTGCACATGTAACTAGTTTCTAGAAGGTCAGCACTTTGTTTCTAAGGCTTTAACGGTTTACAATTCTCTTTTAATCAGCACATGTTTCTCTCCTTCACAGGTTATGTACATTATGCTATATAAGTTTATTTGCACAGGTTTAACTTGTAATTATGTATACTCTTAGTCACATAGTCCTGCCTGTCTGTATACTGCTACTGGATGCCTTGAATTTCCCTCAGGATCAATAAAGTATCCATCTCTTCCTGAATAACAAGACCAAGGAGGTTGTCGTCGACTTCCGGAGGCCCCCCACCCCATCAACGGTGCTGCTGTGGAGAGAGTGAGCAGCACCAAGTTCCTGGGGGGGGGGGGGGGGGGGGGGGGCCTACTTCCTCCGTAAGCTGAAACCGTAATTTTGATTTCCTGACCTTGTTAGAACTGTTGTAATTACAACTAAGGACACTCGTTTGTGTAATATGACTGAACTCCACTGTACAATAATCTGCTCAGACAAAGTCTCGACTCAAAATCCTTTATTGCCTCAGAAAATCCTTCAGATTGATAAGTTAGTTTTCAATCCAAGTCTTACACAGTAAGACGTTCACAGAAGAATACTGTCCAGGCCTGATGTCACGGGGGCGTGGCCTCCTGATGGAAGACACCAGCAGCGTTTTGAAATCAGGTTCATTGGTGCAGCGTTAGGGCACAAACAAAAGGTCTCTTCCTGTTGCACTTTTCATCGTTGATATGCTGTCCTGTAGTGAGAGGAAAACAACCAGGTCAGGGCCTGTCCTTCAAATTTGTGGGCACCAAGAGTTTAATATATGCATCACTACGTTCAGTCATTTGTACCTTTGAAGTTCATCTCCATACATCCTTCTCCCCCTTTGTAGTCGTTGGGCTCTCCTGGTCCCCAGCCTCGGAACTTAAAATGAGAGCCATCACTCCACAGCCACACGGTCGTCTGAAAGAAGTTTCAAAATAAACTCAACTGCCTCTTATGAACATTGCTGTACAAAGTAGAACTCGGGCGTTAGATGAAACGCTCACCTTTGGAGCGTCATAGCCGCCGATCCAGGCTTGCTTGTTCTCGTTGGTCGCTTTGTGAATCAGAGCTCTGATGAAGGTGAGCTCACCTGACGTCTGGAGCGAAGCCAGGTTTCCATCAAGCAGAGTGCAGTGACGCTGTCGGAGGAGGAAAGATGCAGAAACTGTTGAACACCTGAAGATTTACGACACTGAATGTGCTGTCAGGTCAGCCGTTTCTCATCCAAGCCAAGATCTACACTTCTTAGAGTGCGAGCGAAAGAGAGCCTCCTCTCTTTCCACTCATGTCACCTGCTACAGGTGACATGCGTTTCTTTTTCAGTTATTAGAGTCAGTCAGCACCTGACCACAATCTCAACCAAAATTAGAAAAACCTGGAGAAAATTCCCAACCCTGCTTTTAAGTTCTCATAAAATTAAAGTTTCTGATTGCAAGCTAAAAGAGAAGAACAAAAAGAATAAAGAACAAACAAAGATTGGAGCGACTTTTTAAACATTTTCCATAAAGACAGGAAACTGAACTACCTCTGCATCTGACCACTCCTTCTCAGTGGACTCGAACAGGAAACAGCGGTTGTTATAACGACTCCAACCAAGAGGGCAGCCGCAGTCAGCTACAAAACAAGTGTGGATTAAACAGCAAGAAAACAGGAGTGTGTGTAATCATCTGATATTCTCCTGGGAGGTTAACAAAGCTCTTAATTACAGTGATCAAATCATCAGACCAGAGTGAAACTGAAAATGCAGGAAATAAAAACAAACCTACCTTGTGAACCTTCACAATTCCCCTGTGGAATAAAAATAGTGTTAAAGTCCACAGAGATATGAAGAAGGACTGCAATGGAAGCATTTACTACAACAGACACTCTCGTTAGCTTACTCGCTATATAGCATCAAAACTACTCGTTTAAACGTTTACCACCAAGCTGGTAAATTAAAAAAAAAAAAATCACTACTCCTCCTCTGCACGGTCTGAACATTACTCACGTTCACTGTGATCATCAGGCCGCTGGCCAAACAGAGAACAAACACACCTAGAGCAGACGCCATCTCTGCAAAGAAGAAGAATTAAAGTCAGCGCTCAGACGTTCACTCTGCATGAACGATGACACAAAGCAAAAGTGCAGGATGGAAGTCCCATCACAACTCACGAAAGACAAAATAAGCAACTTCTTAAAACATTTCTTTGAGCTAAAAGACAGAAAGTTTTAAGTGAAATCACCAAACAGAAAAAGACACAGAGCATGAGCTACAACAAGGAGGCCTGACATGGACTTACTTTAACGCTGACAGACAACGAACTGATGCTGAGAGGGAACACTGAGACTAAATAGAGACAAAGACAATCAAACACAGATGAGACCAACGAGACACAGGTGAGGACAATCAGGCCAATCAACAGGAGGGAAACACACCGCTCTTAAACTGAGAGGAGACACGACAGCCGACTTCACCTTTTACTCGCTCTTTAATTATTGTTTGATCCATTTTTTCTACACTTGTATTTTTTATCTTTTTTTAATCTTTGGCACTGTGTGATTTTCTTCTGCTTTGCTGCTGTAACACTGTACATTTCTCTGCTTGAATAAAGGATTATCTTATCTTATCACATTAGGAAATAATGAGTCTAACAACACAGAAGAGGCTGAGAGGAGAGAACATGACAATAAATCAAACTGTTTCAACAATAATCATCCACAATCATTGAAATTGACAACTCCTATAATCACTTTAGTCCCTCTCAGCTAGATCAGTTTGTAGATAGTGCGGTGGATTCACTTCGAGTTACTCTGGATTCAATCGCCCCCCTAAAACAGAAGGTAATCAAACGACAGAGATCAGCTCCATGGTACAATTTAGAAACCCGTACTCTACTAACGTCACGTAAATGTGAAAGAATTTGGCGCTCCACCAAAATGATAGAATCTCGTTTAATTTGGCAAGAAAGTCATAATAGATATATGAAAGCTCTACGGCAGGCCCGCACTGCCTATTACTCGTCTCTTATCGAAGAAAATAAAAACAACCCTAGATACCTCTTCAGCACTGTAGCCAGGCTGACAGAGAGTCATAGTTCATTTGAGCCATCTATTCCTTTAGCCCTTAGCAGTAATGATTTCATCAGCTTTTTTAATGATAAAATTCTAAACATTAGAGACAAAATTAGCAACCTACTACCTTTACTTAGTGCAGATTCCTCCTATATTTTGGATACAGCAGAAACGGTTCCAAATTCTGATACTAACCTCGACTGTTTTTCTCCAATTAACCTCTCAGAACTAAATTCGATTATTTCTGCGTCTAAACCGTCAACCTGTCTTTTAGATCCAATCCCAACCAAGCTGTTTAAGGAAGTCTTTCCCCTAGTTAGCAGCTCCATACTAGATATGATCAATATATCTTTAGCGGCAGGTTATGTACCCCAGTCATTTAAAGTAGCTGTAATTAAACCGCTCCTTAAAAAGCCTACTCTTGATTCAGGAACTCTAGCTAACTATAGACCTATATCTAACCTTCCTTTTGTCTCCAAGATCTTAGAGAAAGTGGTAGCTAATCAGTTGTGTGATTTTCTCCACAACAACAGCTTGTTTGAGGAGTTCCAGTCGGGATTTAGAGTTTAGCATAGCACTGAGACTAGTTAGAGTAACAAATGATCTTCTGTTAGCCTCAGACAGGGGACTTCTATCTGTGCTCATCCTGTTAGATCTTAGTGCTGCTTTTGACACAATTGACCATCAGATTCTGTTACAGAGACTAGAACAATGACTTGGAGTTACAGGGACTGCTTTAAGTTGGTTTAGATCCTATTTAATAATAATAATAATAATTTACACTTTATTAATCCCACGAGGGGAAATTCAGTTTTTACACTCTGTCTAACACACACATAGGCCGAGATACACACTCATGCACAAACAGGGTTCTAGTGACATGCATTAATGGAGAGGTCTCAGAGTGAGGGGGCTGCCCACAGCGAGCGCTCCAGAGCAGTTTTGGGGTTCGGTGCCTTGCTCAGGGGCACCTCGGCAGTGCTCAGGAAATGGACTGGCACCTCTCCAGCTACCAGACCAGTTTCCGGACTTGGTCCGTGCCGGGACTTGAACCGGCGACCCTCCGGTTCCCAACCCAAGTCCCTACAGACTGAGCTACTGCCGCCCCAAAGGTTTCTCCCCGTCGGGGAATCAAACCCCGGTCTTCCACGTGACAGGCGGAGATACTGTCCACTATACTAACGAGGAAAACGAGTGCGCCGCCCGGGAATCGAAGCCGGGTCGCAAGAATGGGAATCTTGCATGATACCACTACACCAGCGGCGCAGACGAAAACTTATCAGACAGATCTCAGTTTGTTCATGATGAGTCCTCTATGTACACCAAAGTTAGCCATGGAGTGCCTCAAGGATCAGTGCTTGGGCCGATTCTATTTACATTATATATGCTTCCTCTAGGTAGTATTATGAGAAAACACTCCATAAACTTTCATTGCTATGCAGACGATACTCAGCTCTACGTATCAATGAAGCCAGTAGACACCAACCAGCTTCGTAAACTAGAAGCCTGCCTCAAGGACATCAGGTCCTGGATGACTAGAAACTTCTTACTGCTCAACTCAGACAAGACTGAAGTTATAGTGATTGGACCTAAGAACCTTAGAGAGACTTTCTCTGCCGATATGACGGCCCTTAGTAGTATTAGCGTAGCCTCTAGTACCACTGTCCTAAATTCCTGTCCTTTGATTCATACATTAAACAAATTTCAAGGACAGCTTATTTTCACCTTCGTAATATCTCTAAGATCAGACAGATCCTGTCACAAAATGATGCTGAAAAATTAGTTCATGCATTTGTTACCTCCAGGATGAATTACTGTAATTCTATTTTAGCAGGGTGCTATGGTAAATCTCTAAAGACCCTTCAACTCGTCCAAAACGCTGCAGCTCGTGTTCTTACTAGAACGAGGAAAAGGGACCACATGACTCCTGTATTGGCTTCTCTCCATTGGCTCCCTATAAAATCTAGAATAGAATTTAAAATCCTTCTGCTCACCTACAAAGCTCTAAACGGTCAGGCACCATCCTATCTTAAAGAGTTAATTGTACCGTACTATCCATCAAGAACATTACGTTCCCAGAATGCAGGCCTGCTTGTGGTTCCTACAGTCTCTAAAAGTACTATGGGAGGTAGAGCCTTTAGTTATCAGGCACCGCTCCTTTGGAATCGTCTACCAGTCGGGGTCCGGGAGGCAGACACACTAGGTACTTAGAACACTTAAAACTTTTTGATGAATCTTATAGATGGGGCTGGCTTAGGACCAGCTCAGTTATGCTGCTATAGGCCTAGAATACCAGGGGAACTGGCACCAGGATCTCATCTCTCTCTCCCAGCTTTCATATATTAATGCTTATCTATCTTTGTATTCTAACCTCTCCTTTTTTCTGGGAGCGCCCAAGCTCTCTTAGGTTCCTTGGGACTGTTGGTGAGGATGGCCTGCCCAAACCTATCCTTTCTGCATCTTGTCCCATCCCATTTTCAAGCCCAGTTTTGCAGATGGCTGTTCCGTCATGAGCACGGGTCTGCTGAAGGTTTCTGCCTGTTAAAAAAGAAGTTTTTTCTTGCCACGCTATGACAGATTAAGCTGGGCTCTTGTACTATAGCCATAAGGTCCTTTACCTGCTTTTTGTAAACATAACAATGAGCATGGTCTTGTTACCTGCTCTTTCGTTAATGTTAACAGACAAACAGTAAGGTCCTTTACCTGCTTTTGTAAAGTGTCTCGAGATAATGCCGGTTATGAATTGACGCAATATAAATAAAGATTGATTGTAATTATAACAAAGGACACCTGTTTGTGTAATATGACTGAACTCCACTGTACAATAATCTGCTCAGACAAAGTCTCGACTCAAAATCCTTTATTGCCTCAGAAAATCCTTCAGATTGATAAATTAGTTTTCAATCCAAGTCTTACACAGCAAGACGTTCACAGAAGAATACTGTCCAGGCCTGATGTCACGGGGGCGTGGCCTCCTGATGGAAGACACCAGCAGCGTTTTGAAATCAGGTTCATTGGTGCAGTGTTAGGGCACAAACAAAAGGTCTCTTCCTGTTGCACTTTTCATCGTTGATATGCTGTCCTGTAGTGAGAGGAAAACAACCAGGTCAGGGCCTGTCCTTCAAATTTGTGGGCACCAAGAGTTTAATATATGCATCACTACGTTCAGTCATTTGTACCTTTGAAGTTCATCTCCATACATCCTTCTCCCCCTTTGTAGTCGTTGGGCTCTCCTGGTCCCCAGCCTCGGAACTTAAACGGAGAACCATCACTCCACAGCCACACGGTCGTCTGAAAGACGTTTCAAAATAAACTCAACTGCCTCTTATGAACATTGCTGTACAAAGTAGAACTCTGGCGTTAGATGAAACGCTCACCTTTGGAGCGTCATAGCCTCCGATCCAGGCTTGCTTATGCTCGTTGGTCGCTTTGTGAATCAGAGCTCTGATGAAGGTGAGCTCACCTGACGTCTGGAGCGAAGCCAGGTTTCCATCAAGCAGAGTGCAGTGACGCTGTCGGAGGAGGACAGATGCAGAAACTGTTGAACACCTGAAAATTTACAACACCGACTGGGGTGTCAGGTCAGCCGTTTCTCATCCAAGCTAAGATCTACACTTCTTAGAGTGCGAGCGAAAGAGAGCCTCCTCTCTTTCCACACACGTCACCTGCTACAGGTGACATGCGTTTCTTTTTCAGTTATTAGTCAGCACCTGAAGACAAGCTCAACCAAAATTAGAAAAAACTGGAGAAAATTGTCAACCCTGCTTTTAAGTCATCATAAAATTAAAGTTTCTGATTGCAAGCTAAAAGAGTAGAAGAACAAAAAGAATAGAGTAGAAGAAACAAAGATCAGAGCGACTTTTTAAACATTTTCCATAAAGACAGGAAACTGAACTACCTCTGCATCTGACCACTCCTTCTCAGTGGACTCGAACAGGAAACAGCGGTTGTTATAACGACTCCAACCAAGAGGGCAGCCGCAGTCAGCTATAAAACAAGTGTGGATTTAACAGCAAGAAAACAGGAGTGTGTGTAATCATCTGATATTCTCCTGGGAGGTTTACAAAGCTCTTAATTACAGTGATCAAATCATCAGACCAGAGTGAAACTGAAAATGCAGGAAATAAAAACAAACCTACCTTGTGAACCTTCACAATTCCCCTGTGGAATAAAAATAGTGTTAAAGTCCACAGAGATATGAAGAATAGGAGAGACTGCAATGGCAGAATTTACTACAACAGAAACTATTGTTAGCTTACTCGCTATATAGCATCAAAACTACTCGTTTAAACGTTTACCACCAAGCTGGTAAATAAAAATCACTGCTCCTCCTCTGCACGGTCTGAACATTACTCACGTTCACTGTGATCATCAGGCCGCTGGCCAAACAGAGAACAAACACACCGAGAGCAGACGCCATCTCTGCAAAGAAGAAGAATTAAAGTCAACGCTCAGACGTTCACTCTGCATGAACGATGACACATAAAGCAAAAGGGCAGGATGGAAGTCACACCACAACTCATGAAACAAAAACAAAAAAAAGCAACTTCTAAAAACAGTTCTTTGAGCTAAAAGACAGAAAGTTTTAAGTGAAATCACCAAACAGAAAAAGACACAGAGCATGAGATACAACAAGGAGGCCTGACATGGACTTACTTTAACACTGACAGACAATGAACTGATGCTAAGTGGGAACACTGAGACTAAATAGAGACAAAACTAATCAAACACAGGTGAGACCAACGAGACACAGGTGAGGACAATCAGGCCAATCAACAGGAGGGAAACACACCGCTCTTAAACTGAGAGGAGACATGACAGCCGACTTCACCTTTTACTCGCTCTTTAATTATTGTTTTGATGCATTTTTTCTACACTTATATTTTTATCTTTTTTTAATCTTTGGCACGGTGTGATTTTCTTCTGCTTTGCTGCTGTAACACTGTACATTTCTCCGCTTGAATAAAGGATTATCTTATCTTATCACATTAGGAAATAATGAGTCTAACAACACAGAAGAGGCTGAGAGGAGAGAACATGACAATAGAAACAAACTGTTTCAACAATAATCATCCACAATCACTGAAAATAGCTCATCATTTGCAGCCTTTTTAAGGAGCGTGCTGATTGGTTAAAGCAGTCCATTGTGTATATCCCCCCCACTAACAACAACGTGGATAGAGTGGACGCACTTTGGGAACTTTACAACGGCATCAGTAAGCAACAGACAGCCCACCCAGACGGATTTTTCATCATCGCGGGGGATTTTAACCATGCAAATCTCAAGACGGTTTTACCCCACTTCCACCAACACGTGAACTTCGCCAGAAGAGAAGGTAACACCTTAGACATGATTTACACATCTGTTAAAGGTGCTTACAAGGCTTCACCCCTCCCCCACATTGGCCACTCTGACCACATCAGTGTAATGCTAATGCCAGCTTACAGACCCAGGGTTAAAGTCACCAAACCAGTTCTGAAGCAGGTATGTGTGTGGCCAGAAGGGGCTTCTGCTGCACTGCAGGACTGCTTTGAAACCACAGACTGGGAGATGTTTAAGCAGGCAGCCACCTACAACAACCACACAGACATTGAGGAGTACTCTGACACTGTTACGTCCTACATCGGTAAATGCATTGATGATGTCACAACCACCAGAACCATCACCACCCGGGCTAACCAGAAGCCATGGCTGACAGGAGAGGTACGCAGGCTACTGAGGGCCAGGAACATCGCCTTCAGAGCTGGGGATGCAGTTGGCCTGAGAACAGCGAGGGCCAACCTGTCCCGTGGCATCAGGAAAGCTAAACACAGCTACTCACTTAAAGTAACCAGACACTTCAAGGACAGCGCAGATGCGCAGATCCTGTGGCGTGGCATCCAGACCATCACGGACTACAAACCCAAGCCACAGACCTGTGACAACAAATACCTCTCTGCTGAACGACCTAAACAGCTTCTTTGCCAGGTTTGAAGCCAACAGCAGCATGCCCGCACAGAAGACCACCCCTCCTCCACATGACCAGACCCTGTGCCTGACTGCAGCCAGCGTGAAGAGAACCTTCTCCAACATCAACACCCGCAAGGCTGCAGGTCCAGACAACATCCCTGGCCGTGTGCTGAAGGACTGTGCAGAGGAGCTCAAAGATGTCTTCACAGACATTTTCAACACTTCTCTGAGGCAGACTGTTGTTCCAGCATGCTCCAAAACGACCACCATCATACCCATTCCAAAGAAGCCATCACCATCCACTCTCAATGACTATAGACCCGTTGCACTGACCCCCATCATCATGAAGTGCTTTGAAAGATTTGTCATGGCCCACATCAAATCCTCCCATCCCTGCACCCTGGACCCCTACCAGTTTGCATACCGGGGCAACAGATCAACCGAGGATGCAATCTGCTCTGCTCTTCACCCAGCCCTCACCCACCTGGACTCCAAAAACTCATACGTCAGAATGCTGTTCATAGACTTCAGTTCAGCATTCAACACCATCATCCCTCAGCAGCTGATCGGCAAACTGGACCAGCTGGGGCTCAGCACTTCCCTGTGCAACTGGCTGCTGGACTTCCTCAGCGAGATGCCTTAGACTGTGCGGGTTGGCGGCAACGCATCAAAAACCACCATCCTGAGCACTGGGGCCCCCCAAGGCTGTGTGCTCAGCCCCCTGCTCTTCACGCTGCTGACCAACGACTGCACTCCATCCTTCAGCAGCAACCACATTGTGAAGTTTGCGGATGACACAACAGTGGTCCGTCTCATCTCCAACAATGACGAGATGCACTACAGGATGGAGGTGGGCCAACTGGTGCAAAGACAACCTCTTCTTGAATATCGACAAGACCAAGGAGGTTGTTGTCGACTTCCGGAGGCCCCCTACTCCCAAACCCCCCCTGACCATTGACAGTGCTGCTGTGGAGAGAGTGAGCAGCACCAAGTTCCTGGGGGTCCACATCAGTGAGGATCTCTCCTGGACAGCCAACACCACATCACTGGCCAAGAAGTCCCGGCAGTGCCTCTACTTCCTCTGTAAGCTGAAGAGAGCACGAGCACCCCGACCCATCATGTGCTCCTTCTACAGAGGCACCATGGAGAGCATCCTGACCAGCTGCATCACTGTGTGGCTAGGGAGCTGCACTGCTGCCAACCACAAGACCCTGCAGCACACAGTGAAGGCGGCTGAACGGATCGGTGTCCTGCTCCCCTCTTTTCTGGACCTCACCCGCAAAGCAACCCGCATTGTAAGTGACCCCACCCACAGCCTCCTGCCATCGGGGAGACTGTACCGCAGCCTGCGGTCCAGCTCTACCAGACTGAGAAACAGCTTCTTCCAAGCCGTCAGGAAGCTGAATTCTCTGCCCCCATCAACACTGAACATTGGAACCTCCTTTTTGAACATTGAAACAGAACCCTGGTCACTTAATGCACAAGTTTCACTTTTCTTATACTCCATTTTATTTAACTTTGTACAATTAGGTTAATGAATATATTTATCTTTTTTACCTTATTTTATTTTCCGTACCTTTATCTACATTGCACCGTAGGGAGGGGGGGGAAAAAAAAATGTAATTTCAATTTCTTGAACTCGTTAGAACTGTTGTAATTATAACAAAGGACACTTGTTTGTGTAATATGACTGAACTCCACTGTACAATAATCTGCTCAGACAAAGTCCCGACTCAAAATCCTTTATTGCCTCAGAAAATCCTTCAGATTGATAAAGTGAGTTTTCAATCCAAGTCTTACACAGTAAGACGTTCACAGAAGAATACTGTCCAGGCCTGATGTCACGGGGGCGTGGCCTCCTGATGGAAGACACCAGCAGGGTTTTGAAATCAGGGTCATTGGTGCAGCGTTAGGGCACAAACAAAAGGTCTCTTCCTGTTGCACTTTTCATCGTTGATATGCCGTCCTGTAGTGAGAGGAAAACAACCAGGTCAGGGCCTGTCCTTCAAATTTGTGGGCACCAAGAGTTTAATATAAAATATATACATCACTACGTTCAGTCATTTGTACCTTTGAAGTTCATCTCCATACATCCTTCTCCCCCGTTGTAGTCATTGGGCTCTCCTGGTCCCCAGCCTCGGAAATTAAACCGAGAACCGTCACTCCACAGCCACACGGTCGTCTGAAAGACGTTTAAAAAATAAACTCAACTGCTCTCTTATGAACATTGCTGTACAAAGTAGAACTCGGGAGTTAGATGAAACGCTCACCTTTGGAGCGTCATAGCCTCCGATCCAGGCTTGCTTATGCTCGTTGGTCGCTTTGTGAATCAGAGCTCTGATGAAGGTGAGCTCACCTGACGTCTGGAGCGAAGCCAGGTTTCCATCAAGCAGAGTGCAGTGACGCTGTCGGAGGAGGAAAGATGCAGAAACTGTTGAACACCTGAAAATTTACAACACCGACTGGGGTGTCAGGTCAGCCGTTTCTCATCCAAGCCAAGATCTACACTTCTTAAGAGTGCGAGCGAAAGAGAGCCTCCTCTCTTTCCACACACGTCACCTGCTACAGGTGACATGCGTTTCTTTTTCAGTTATTAGTCAGCACCTGAAGACAAGCTCAACCAAAATTAGAAAAAAAAAAAAGTTGAGAAAATTCCCAATCCTGCTTTTAAGTTCTCATAAAATTAAAGTTTCTGATTGCAAGCTAAAAAAAAAAAAAAAAAAAAAATGTAGAGGAAGAAACAAAGACTGGAGTGACTTTTTAAACTTTTTCCATAAAGACAGGAAACTGAACTACCTCTGCATCTGACCACTCCTTCTCAGTGGACTCGAACAGGAAACAGCGGTTGTTATAACGACTCCAACCAAGAGGGCAGCCGCAGTCAGCTACAAAACAAGAGTGGATTAAACAGTAAGAAAACAGGTGCATGTGTGTAATCATCTGATATTCTCCTGGGAGGTTTACAAAGCTCTTGATTACAGTGATCAAATCATCAGACCATAGTGAAACTGCAAACGCAGAAAAAAACCCCAAAACAAACTTACCTTGTGAACCTTCACAATCCCCCTGTGGAATAAAAATAGTGTTAAAGTCCACAGAGATATGAAGATGAAGAAGGACTGCAATGGCAGCATTTACTACAATAGACACTATCGTTAGCTTACTCGCTATATAGCATCAAAACTACTCGTTTAAACGTTTACCACCAAGCTGGTAAATAACCGTATCACAGCTCCTCCTCTGCACGGTCTGAACATTACTCACGTTCACTGTGATCATCAGTCCGCTGGCCAAACAGAGAACAAACACACCGAGAGCAGACGCCATCTCTGCAAAGAAGAAGACTTAAAGTCAACGCTCAGACGTTCACGCTGCATGAACGATGACACATAAAGCAAAAGTCCAGGATGGAAGTCACGTCACAACTCACAAAAGACAAAAAAAAGCAACTTCTAAAAACAGTTCTTTGAGCTAAAAGACAGAAAGTTTTAAGTTAAATCACCAAACAGAAAAAGACAGAGCATGAGCTACAACAAGGAGGCCTGACATGGACTTACTTTAACGCTGACAGACAACGAACTGATGATTAGAGGGAACACTGAGACTAAATAGAGACAAAGACAATCAAACACAGGTGAGACCAACGAGACACAGGTGAGGACAATCAGGCCAATCAACAGGAGGGAAACACACCGCTCTTAAACTGAGAGGAGACACGACAGCCGACTTCACCTTTTACTCGCTCTTTAGTTATTGTTTGATGCATTTTTTCTACACTTATATTTTTATCTTTTTTTAATCTTTGGCACTGTGTGATTTTCTTCTGCTTTGCTGCTATAACCCTGTACATTTCTCTGCTTGAATAAAGGATTATCTTATCTTATCACATTAGGAAATAAATAGATAGATCTTTAGATCGATAGATCGATAGATCGATAGATAGATAGATAGATAGATAGATAGATAGATAGATTCTTTATTGATCCTGAGGGAAATTCAAGGCATCCAGTAGCAGTATACAGAAAGGCAGGACACAAGACATTAGTTACAATACACACCCGCTGTCCCCCCCCCCCCCCCCCCCGCCCCCCCTGTATACAATAATCCCCCAAACAAGATTTAGCAGCCCCTATGTGACTAAGAGTAAACATAATTACAGGTTAAACCTGTGCAGTTAGCATTAGCATTAGACTTAAAACTTATAGCATAATGTACACAACCTGTGAAGGAGAGAAAAACATGTGCTGATTAAAAGAGACCTGTAAACAGTTAAAGAGCCTTAGAAACAAAGTGTTGGCCTTCTAGAAACTAGTTACATGTGCATGTACAGAGGTGTTTGAGGTAGTGCCAGAGGTGTGAGTACAGTCATTAAACAGTCAATGCAGCGATGCAGACTGGGCCATTAAAGTGCTCAGCAACATAAAGGAGCAGTGATTAGCATTAAGTGTCCAAAACAATAAGGTGAAACCAGGAGTGATTAGGTTGATTGCCGTTAAAGTACCCAACTATTGAGGAACAGATTAGCATTAAGTGTTGAAGACAATAGAGTGAAACTTGACCTAGTTAGGGTGATCATGTCAACCATTACAGATGTAGCATAACACAACAGTAGGATGAAACCAGACATGATTAGAGTGATTATCATTAAAGTGACCAGTGCTCAGTAAGGTGACTATCAATATGCATTAAAGTGTCCAACTGGGGGATGACTCTTAGGTCAGCAGTGCAGATGAGGAGTGGGAAAAAAAAGTGAAAAATGAGTCCAGGGTTCACCGTGTGCTTCTTCTCTGCCGTGACACTGAAGTGTTGTACAGTCTGATGGCCAGGGGGACAAAAGAGTTCTTGAGTCTGTCCGTAGAGCACGACTGTGACAGCAGTCTGTCACTGAACATGCTCCTCTGCCCGGTGAAGGTGCTGTGCAGAGGGTGGTGTGTGTTGCAAATAATGAGTCTCATAACAATCATAACAACACAGAAGAGGCTGAGAGCAGAGAACATGACAATAAAAACAAACTGTTTCAACAATAATCATCCACAATCACTGAAAATAGCTCATCATTTGCAGCCTTTTCAAGGAGCGTGCTGATTGGTTAAAACCGGTCCATCATCAGTTATTTCATTATTTCTGAGGTTGATGATTGAAGCTCTAATTTTTACCAACTGTGCTTCTGCAACCAGCACACGTTCATCTTTAAAATTACAAATTAATCTCACAAACACACTCGTCTTTTTTTTTTTTTTTTTAATTTTGCAGTTCAAAGAGTTTTGCGTGGCGATGAGAAGCTTCCACGTGTAAGAGCAATGCTTCTTCATTAGAGGAAGACAACGTGGTGTCAAAACGACAGATGGAGAGAGAGAGAGAGACAATCAGGATTGATTTGGTTTTTTTAAAGGACATAAAATCATAAAAAGGATGTTTAAAATACAGAATTTCAACCTCTGTCTGAAACGCTTCATTTCAGCTGCAGCCTCTTTAGGCCCCCCCTCCTCACAGGCACACTTTCCTCTGATTGGCTAGCTCTGTTTGCAGTCGCATGGACATTTAAGTGGGCCAACAGTTGGACGTGTCGGGGTGGGCGTGTCCGACAACTTTGCCCCATCTTTTGCTCCGATACGTCTGGACAAGTCTCGCCAACTTCTCGTGACGTCGTCGTAAATAACTGTGTAAGAAAATGCCGCAAGGGTTGAGGAAAAAAAGAGGACAGAGGTGCTAAACTGAGGTCCTTTCAGGCGGAGTCGACGCCATCATGTCCGTCCTGTAAATCAAAGTTTTCCCATCGCTGTGAAGAATTGAACCTCTTCGTAAAGGTTCTCTGACATTTAGTCTCCAACTTCCCCGAGCGGCTCGTCGAGATACAAAAAGAAAGACCAGCAGAGACAGAGGTGCTCGTGGTGGTTCTGCGGTGGGCGATGGCGGAGCGATAAACGACGGCGTGGCGGGGTTCATGTCAGTCAGATACGCCCGTGTTGAGCCTGACCTTTCCCTGACCTTTAGATGGTGGATGAGAATTGCTCTGCCTCTTGTCAGTTTAATGACCTGTCAGATTGACTGATCCCTGAGAGCGCTGGACTGTGACAGGAATGATACCCACACACACACACACACACACACACACACACACACACACACACACACACACGTGTAAAGAGGCGAGGTCAGGGCGACCACACTCAAGCCGACAGATGTCTTCATGAGATCACCATTTGTCTCGTTGTTTTGAAGTCAACTTTCTGGAACCGGATCTCTGTCGTTCCTCTTTTCGGTGACGCTGGAGGATGACGACTCAACGCTGAGTCATCCGTCTCAGACTGGAGCAGAAGTCACAGGTCATCTTCAGCCCCCTTTTTGACGGGGGGACCGGGGGGACGCAACAACAGTCATCCTCAACCCGAACATGGAGACGTGAAATGTCATCAAACTGAAGAATCACAGCAGCTCCCTCGGCTGACTCAGCGGCCTCCTCTCCCAGAAGAGGAGGAGGAGGAGACAGACGGGAAGAAAGTGCTGCGTCTCCGTTTTGGTAACAAGCCAACGGAAGCGCTGAACCTTTCATCGGGGGACCTTGGCAGGGTGGAGTAATGCGTTTCCGCTGCGAGCGTCGGTGCTTCTGCGTCCTGTTTCTGCTTCCCTAAGACAGTAAGACAGAGACGCTAATCCATCTTCATCTGTTACGCTGCAGCGCTGTGTGCAAACCTTGGCCTCTGTAGGGGAAAACACACACACACACACACACACACACACACACACACACACACACACTGACGCTTCTGAATGTTTGCTGAGCCGGTGCAATTTTCTAAAAAAAACGTCCCCTTTGCATTGAAGGATTCACAGTGACCCCCCTGCTCCCAATCCTGAGTCCCGTGATATGATGACGTCCTGCGGCACCATAATCATGTTTCAGGAGCAGATCTGATCGCTGATTGGGCTTCAAGAGGGGGACAGGAAGAAACAATTAGTGAGGCTTTAAGAGGATTTAAGGTCTTTGATATATGAGAACTAAATACTGAGAGTGGACCAAGACCTCTTCAGCTTCTAGAGGTCATGGAAAACTCCACTCAGCACTTCTACTTCTTATTGAGACCAAGACATACCTGAGATTCAGAGTGATCAGAGACTGAGAGGTTCAGGGATCAATATCGAGTCAAGACCAAGACCAAGACCAAGGCAGGACCTGCACACAAGATGATATTCTGTGATATTTGCCGTCTTGGTCTGGACTCTGAACCCGACACGTCTTGGTCTTGACTCTGAACCCGATACGTCTTGATCTGGACTCTGAACCCGACACGTCTTGATCTGGACTCTGAACCCGATACGTCTTGATCTGGACTCTGAACCCGACACGTCTTGATCTGGACTCTGAACCCGACACGTCTTGATCTGGACTCTGAACCCGACACGTCTTGGTCTTGACTCTGAACCCGACAGGTCTTGGTCTGGACTCTGAACCCGACTCGTCTTGGTCTTGGTCTTGTTTCCCATTTCAGACACTGGGCGTCAGATTCATAAATAAGTAACTAACTCACTTTTTCTTTTACTGTCACCTGAAGTGTGACAGTAGAAACGGAGCGATCAGAACGGCGAGGCGTGTCCTGGACTTTGATGGACAGACATGTAACAGTTGGGTTCTGATGGTAAACACGTAATCTCTAAAATCGCTCCCTCCATGAAATAAACTTTAACTTTCAAAAACCTCACGTCCTGTTGGTGCTGCATGGATTCGGTTCATTACCATATGTCGCCTTAAACCGGAGCCCGCTGTGACTTTAAGTCCCGCACATGTTTTCACAGATAAGCAGAAACAAAATCGACCCAAAAAAACCCCCCCAACACATTGAGCATGTTTGGTTTTTTTAAAGAGCTGTTTGGTGATTTGTGCTTGTTGCTACATCTGCTCTCATGTTAGATTAACACGGGACTGTCACTCAGCCAACACAGCTGACTTTAAGCTCCCTGCTCTTCATGTGTACCTGGAACATGTGTGCCAGTTTCACCTGTCAGTCATCATCCGTCCCTCTTATCCCGGAAAGTGACGCTTTTGAAGGGCTGCTTTTTTTTTTTTTCATGCTAGCTTTCTGTACAACTTTTAGAATAAACGGACAGTTTTATTTCCCAGTGTTTGTACTGTTTAAGAAAGGAGCTGCATAACATATTAACCAGATATCAAACTGGCCTCCTGTCAGTGTGCATGGTAGGAAAACAAAAATGCATCATTGGGATGGGATCATTTGATATTTACGATTTCGAATCCTATCTTCCCTCGTCGTCTTCTGTCCTCAGATGGTCGGGCCTCTGCTGACTTTGGTCTAAAGGGTGGAACTGGACCAGAGAGGGGCCTGATTATCTTGTAGTGTGAACCTCACTATAGGTTAAAAAATAAAGTAAAGCAAAATTAGCCTGTGAACATTTTAGGACGATGGTACCAACTGATTTGTTGTTTTTCTTTCCATGTCAGTGAGCTTGTAATGGGTTGTGTTTGATGAGATCTTCGACTTCCTTTCTCTTCTTTTAAAAAAAAACATTCTCCGTTTCTAAGGAATTCATTTCATCCTTTGCAGCAAATCACGGAAGATTAGCCGTCGAAGGAAAACTTCTGAACACAGGGTGGCTCCGCGACTGCACCTGCATGAATTATTTATTCAGACTGAAGGCTGATGTGTGATTTCTCCGCTCCTCTTCAAAGTTCACCGAGTCGTACGGCGCCGAGTCCTCACGAGGTTTCAGAGCAAACCGCCATCAAGGTGTCAGCGCTCAGGACGAGATGATTCG
>NC_136693.1:1032348-1208350 GCF_947650265.1 Symphodus melops
TCAAACCCACAAACAGGATCCTGGTGACATGCATCGATAGAGATCTCCCCACGGCGAGCGCTCCAGAGTGATGCTGGAAGTGGACTAGCACCTCTCCAGTTTCCAGACTTGGTCCGTGTCGAGACTTGAACCGGCGACCTTTCGATTCCCTTCAGACTGAGCTGCTGTGACCTCAGAGTCCGTGAGAGCTCGTTGGTCTTCTGGTACTTGGAAGTCTTTCTTATTGGCTCACTCCCTCCAGGAAGTCGCGATGCTGCGATCGCAACAATTCACGCAAATTCGACCAATCCCCGCGATTTCTGAGCGGCCTCGCAATTTAGTCCAATCACCGCAACTTTTCTGCAAATTTGAACAATCGAAATAATTTTCCCCGCAACGTTCACCAATCAGAGCAGCCCCCCCCCCCGCGAAAACGTCACCAAAGTTTAGTGACCACGGACCAAACTCACTTCCTGTTTATCTGCACTCAGGAGAGTGAGCAGGAAGCGCTGCAGCTCCGTCCTGTCTCCATGACAACCGTTTGTTGACAACGTGCCGCTGTGTAGCTGAAACTGCTCCGTCACTTTTTACTGCATGTCGTTTTTTTTAATCCAGCAGACACGGAGTGTGTGTGTGTGTGTGTGTGTGTGTGTGTGTGTGTGTGTGTGTGTGTGTGTGAGAGAGGGAGACGTGAGGCAGATGAATATGCTTCACAAAGTAAATCGTTCTGCTCAGGGTTAAAATATCACTCAGTCACATCAAAGTGTGTGCAAGAAAGTAAATGACATCGCAACTATTTTCCAGTTTTTGCAACTATAATTGCAAACAACTGCTAAAAACATCGCAACGTGCATTGCAATTTTTTTTGGAAAAGCTGCCGCGAAATCAGGCATTTTAGGCCGCAACAATCCCCCAAAAAGTCTGTGAAATCCTGGAAGGACTGTTGGATGAAACTGCTGAAGAGAAACAGGAGAGTGTGTGTGTGTGTGTGTGTGTGTGTGTGTGTGTGTGTGTGTGTGTGGGTGTGTGTGTGGGGGGGTGACGTGCAGCAAACGGACGTGGGCTCACATGGACTGTGGCCTCCGTACATGGAGCGCTCAACATAACCGCTAGGCTCTCAGCGCCCCAGTTCTGCATCTGTTGATGCCGCGGTGATTAAGCACATTATTATTTGGTTCCTTTAAACGAAGACGAGACGTGAACGTTTTAAAGCCGCTGAGCCGACCGCTAACGGCTCCTGATGTCACGTTCTTCTCCCTGCATTAAATGTGACGTGAAAACTGGAAGCCTGCAGGTCAGCGTCAGCGAGAACAGACGTTATGTTCAGAGACGTTTTTGTGTCCAGCAGTTCTGACATGATTTGCATATTCAGGATTTTTAAATGAGGGGAGAGAAGTGTTTTTGCTTTTAAGAATTTACATGTTTTGAGAGAGAGAGAGAGAGAGAGAGAGAGAGAAGACCATCAGAGACGATTTGTGATTCAGGCAGAATTATTTCACATCTTTCGGCGTCGGCGTTGAAAAGCAGCCAGGAGATATCTGAGGTATGTAAATCTGTGACATTTTAAGATTTCAACCCAAACGTGGACTCGGCTCGTCTCAGGTTGCTGCAGCTTTTAATGACGCGACGCTGAAAATTTACAGAAAAGCAAAGGATGTGTGCGTGTTTGAAGAGAGTCGTGATGGGAGTCAGCACAGCCCGGGGGGGGGGGGGGGGAATACGCCCACTAAAGGAGGAAGTGATTGTTTTGCTCCTGATTCTCCAGAGTTTTCATTAGTGTCTTCCAATCTACAATTAAAATGGTTTGTGCGTCGAAAAAAAGAGAGAAAATGAAGCCGTTAAATCGAGATGAAGAAGAAAAAAAAAGAAAAACACGCACTCTGGGATTCGTTCTGTTGCTTTGTCTTGACTTTTGCTGAGAAGGTTGATGAAACAAGAGAAGAAGATTCAGAAGAAATCTGAAATGCAATTCTTAAAACACGAGGAGGAGGATTCTGGGTAGCGATTGCCGTGACTCCCCGCTGATGTCGGGGTCGAGTCGAGCCCGTCTTTGTGTTTGTCTCCCTCCTTCATTAAAAATCCATTACACAGGCGCTAATGGAGACTTAATGAGGACAGGCCTGTTGGATCGTCCTTCATGTGCGGCTCAGGGGAGACTAATCGCTGCCTGAGTCTCCTGACCGGCCTGTTTTGGCAGGACGAGATGAGACAGACAGACAGACTGTTATCGCCCTCGCCCATGGCGTTCCTTCTGAACATGGGAGGTTGAAGCGGCGTCGCTCGCTCCAGGGCAAACCGCTGACCTTGGAGCCCACTTTTTTTTTTTTTTTATATGTAGAGAAGAAAGTTGAGCTAACTTCCACGCTCCCCTTTCAAGTGGATAAAATGATCGTCAGCAGAGCTCAGGAGCTGGTTTGATACATGAACACGCACACATGCAGCCAAGACGCTCCGACCTTCCACGCAATAACCCGCTGACGAGCCGTGCAGCGAAACCAGCTCGCTGAAAGTTCGGCAGCTCTTCAACTTCCCACTCTTTGTGAATTCTAAAAGGAACAAGCTTTGTGACACTTTCGACCCCCCCCTGCTGCTGATTTGTCGACCTGTTCCCATGAAATGAGCACCATTTGTGAACATGCAAATTCCCCGCAGTGAGCAGTCAAAGTGAGAGGAATTCATTTCCCCACCGCAGGAAGGTTCAGGTGGTGGAGGCTCAGCGGGGGAGAGGAGCAAGACGAACACAGCGGGAGAAGAAGTGTAAATGTAAGAGTGTGGAAGTTGGAGGATGAAGCTGTGTCATTGTACAAACTTGGACGGCACGCCGCCGCCGTTTGCCGCCACTCGAGTCAATGATGGTGCTTCCACGGCGAGCACTGGTATGTCGACACTGGGGATGATGACTTGTTGAATGGGAGACTTCCGAGGTTTCTGCAGCCAGCCTCTAGTGGACACTCGATGAATTGCACCTTGTTTTCTGCACATTCGCTTCATTTTACAACTCCAGAAGTCGCCGCTAGATCCATGTGACCAATTTAAAGAAAGAAAAATAAGAGGGAGGCAGTAGCTACGGTGTGGACCAAATCTGGAAATTTGTCCGGGTGCCAAACCACTTCCTGCCCTTGAGCAAGGCACCCTATCCTCACCCCTCCCCCACCATCTCCGTAGTTCTGCTGGGGGAAGCTCCGTCACTCTGACTTCTCTTCGTCAATGCATGTCCATTGCGTGTTCACCCTGTATGCATGTCCCCATAGTTAATCAATACAGAAAAATAAAATAAGAAAATAAGAAGAAGAAGATTCTGTGGCCCTCAGGGCTGGCGGCCCGGGTTCAGGTCCAACCTGTGGCTTCTTTGTTCCTCACCATCTCTCCACTGTCCAGTCAATCTAATAAAGGTATAAAAAGCCCCAAAATGGATGAATGTGCTTTTTCACATTTCGGCTGCATGCCCGATATGAACAAACAAAGACGGTCAACGTGCAAAGAAAGGTTTCCATCACAGGGGTTCACAGGTTTGTCTGCTGTGCTTGTTTATGACCAACCAGCAGCTTTATAGAAGGTGATTAGGATCTCACAACATGTGGACACATCTGTCTGTAAAAGTAGAGGAGCCAGAAAAACACCTCAGTGCATCCAGCAGCTGGGCATCTGAGAGCATTAAAAACACATCCCAGTCCTTTGCTAAATGTCACCTTCTTAAAGTCTGAGCAATGAAGAGAAGAAGGAATCGACCAGGAATGTTTAGTTTTTACATCTGAGGACAAAGGGAAAGACTAAATGTCCTTCCTATGAAAAGAAAACACCACCAATATAATAAAAGCTGAAGGAAAGAAAAAGAGTTCAATACAATCGATTAGAGTCCTTTTACTTAAAGGTCACATGTTCTGTAAAATCCTCTCCTCCATGTTCCTCTAACATGTGTCTCTATCTGTCTACAAACCCTCCAATGATGAGAAAAGTCCAAAAATGTGTGCTCAAACAGGCCGTTTGGAGATGTTCCCTTCATGACATCACAAAGGGCAGTAGCCCCTCCCCTTCATGACATCACAAAGGGCAGTAGCCCCTCCCCCAGGTGGGTGACACTCCCACAGCTAGGTGTTTGTTCTGCCCTCTGAGTCTGCCTTCTCACCGTAAACAATAGGACATGGAGCCAGAAAGCAGCGAGTACACCCGAGCCCTTCCAGAGAGGGGGCGTGGTCAGACACAGCTCATTTACATATTTAAAGCTACAGACACAGAAACAGCCTGTTGTGAGCAGGGCTGAAATAGAGGGGTTTATAGACATGATCAAATACAGGATCAGAGTGGAAGAGGAGCTCTGACGCTGGTTTACACAGTAAAGCTTTCAGTGCAATAAGAAGAGCAGTACAATCCTCTGAAGCCTGACAGAAACTTGAAATAAGGAAACAGAACCTTTTAAATGGTTGCTAAAAAGACAGCCGACACCTTAAAGACTGACCATGAATCTAAATGTTCATCTTGTGATTTAAAACAGAAAACCTCCTCCGTGTCTCTAACGTAAACCACCCCGCCCTGATACTTCAGTGGAGCAGCGTCTCTCTGAGTGTGCCCTCCTAAACCTTATTGGCTGTTTGATGGATTGTCGAGCTAACGAGTTAATGCTGGTTAATTGAGGGGCGGATTTGAGGCGGGGGAGGAGAGCGGCGATCGGACAGCTGAAGGTCACCTGGACTGTGTGAATTCTGTGTGGCTGTATGAGAGAGCACGGAGGAAACAAAAAGAAGGTAGGAGATTGAGTGGCTGAAATCTGTCAACATCTGAGAGCAAATAATCAATACAAATTGTTCATTCAATTTGCAGAGTTTTGACTTTTTGTCCTTGAATTGATTTTAAAATGTGGTGCATTATGTTCATTTTAAATTCTCCCAAAAAGGAAAAAGATGAATCTGATTGTAAAATCAATTAAAGGTGTTTTTCCAAAAGTCAATTCAGTTACAACCTTTAACACCGACCCCCCCCTCCCCCAATGTCAGTGCACGCCGCTGTCCGTTAGCGCCGAGCTCTCCGTCTCCGGAGCCACTTCACTCTGGAAGGAAGTCAGACAAGGAAACACAAATTGTGCGGTTAATTCCAAATATGACAAAACCTGCAAAACGTTAAAAGAAATCGTATTTTCCAGGATTTTATCAGCGTAACATCAAAACAGGCACCGAAGGAACAACGGCATCGCACAGTGAGGTCTTCATGTTAAGAGGACGCGTTAGTGAGACAAGCAGACAGGAAGCTCAGGATGCACAACAACACGCCGACTACTGCAGCGATGCATGTAAACATGATGGGCTGCCTGTACTTAATCTAATCTGTGCCATTGTGTGCTCTTAAACTGGTCAAACTGGTTCTGAGCTCTGCCACCAAGGATGCCCATTACCGGAGTACTTACAAGATATGCCCAGAAGAAGAATTACTGCTGCAAATAATGGACATGACTTCAGGGATTTAAGGCTCACACCCATTTCAGATTGGAACACACACACACACACACACACACACACACTCTCTCTCTCACACACGCACACACACACACACACAGAGAAAACGTCACATTGGGTTCATGCTTCGGGTTCGGGTTCTCTCTCTCTCCTGTGCGACCGTTCGTTCTTTGCATTACTTCCAGAAAAGCCGATCAGTTACAATTTAAATTCCTCCACGGATTCATTCCTGCTCACATTTTAAAGTCTCTCTCACACACACACACACACACACACACACACACACACACACACACACACACAGATAGCAGCTCTTCGTCTGCTCGATTTAGCTCCGCTCTCCTCTGCTTTACCTCTGCAGTGTAAATCACATTAAGCTCTAATAGGCAGCTTAGACGAGCACCCAAAGCACCATGGGCCATTACCTACTCCATTTTAAGAAGATCTGTTCGGTAATAACTGCCCGTTACTGGAAATTAAGGCACCTGCCTTCTGGCCACAGCCGGTAATGTCCACAGAGATTGTCAGATTATCGAGCTTTCCACCGTCGTTTCAGACGCCAGCAGCAGCGGCCGGAGAAGAGTGTCAAAGGAAAACCTGTTTGGACGAAGCTGAGACGCCTTACAGTGTAATCAGAGTGTCACAGACTCGAACCCGGCCTTAGGATGCGGAGCCCCCATTGTCAACGTCTGGACAGTTCTTCAGCCAATCACAGGGCTGACATAGAGACAGATAATAGACCTACCCAGCCTGTGATTGGACTGTGGGAGGAAGCTGGAGTCATGCACGGGGAGAACATGCAGACTCCACACAGACGGGGAATCAAACCTCTACTGACATCCAACACATTCAAAATGAACTCAAACAGGAAGTGAGCCAGACCTGATCCGTCAGCAGGCCGCGTCACCATCACCACTTCACCCCGTCCTTCTACTGACATTCAAATGCTGTTTCACATTAAGCAAAAAAAAAAAAAAAAGCCTGTTAGACAAATAATGACTCTTTAAAAATTCAGAACATTCAGCAGCCAGACTTCCACCCTAATGGTTTGATTTCTTGTCCCTAAAAACTAATTTCAGAGTTCATAATGAAAGTTAAACTGTAGGAACACGATGTACCGACTTCGATCTGTGACCTTGACAGAGATTTTTTAATGGAACAGCCTGTGAGATGTTATAAATGATGTATCTTAATACGGGGAAGGAATGAACCAGATTAGTGTAATTTGAATATTTTAAATGTGACCAGAATTTGCAGTTTCATTACCCTCTGAGTGTATTTATAAAAAAAAAAAGAAGGTTTCCGCTGCAGAGCCGTGACGAGCTCAGATATTCAGGCAGCGTGAGGAGGTCACTTTACTGTCCCTGTTAGTCCTTTCACTGCTCTAAGACGTGGAGAAACTTCTCTCTGGAAGCTCGCTGTCTTTATGACGATGTGACCTCCGAGCGTGGATCATCGGGGTCTGAGGCCCATCTGGACACCGCGCTGTGTGAACGCTGTGAGAGGACGAGGGAGAATAGAGGCTGATGGGAAAAGTGACTCAGCAGGCACACTGTACAAGTTCACAGAACAGAGAGACTCCGTGGGCAGCAGGCGGCCGGATCTCACAGGTGCAGGAAAGTCCAAGGGGACACGGTTATGGTCTGACATGAGCGACCTTCACAGATTCAAACGTTCGGTGAGGACGATAAGAAGAGTGCTTCATAAACCCACAAACCCATCCGTTCCTGCACACACCTCCCAACTTTTAATACCACACTCAAAACTCACCTTTTTAATGAGCTTTTAATACATAACTGTTTTCTTTTTTTCACTTTTGCTTTTCTGTTTCATGCTGTCTTTTGCTGTTTTTAACTGTATATTTTATGATTTTCATATGTTAAGTGCCTTTGAGCATTTGTAACAGCGCTTACAAATAAAATGTTTTATTATAAAACGTCTCCTGGATGTGAAATTAGTCAAAGTACTGAACCGTGTGGCACTCCATAGCTGACTTTGACTCCATTTTGCTAACTCAGTCTGATAAATGGGATTTAATGTTACGGCTTAGAATAATCGGAACCAAATGCACGAAACAGAGACAGAAATGAAAACAAAATAATTTATTAGAAACACGAGTGACACGGTGATAATGTATACAAGAAATATAAGTGACACTAATGTGGAACATGAAATCTATAGTGACTCAAAATGTGTACAAGTAAATAACGTGACTCTAAACTTTGTGTACAAGGAAACTAAGTGACTCTAAATGTGCAAGAATAATACTATGTGACTTGAGGCGTACAATAGCACGCGTGAGGAGGAACACGAGATGCGGGACAGCAGGACTGGGAACACTGAGAAGGAAGAGAACACGAAGGGTCAATAAACACAACAGGGAATCATACAAGGTATTTCACAGAGTACTGAATTTCGAAAACACGGAGAGCTACTAACCACTAGGGATGAACAATAATCTGGCGCTGGCTTCCTGGAAGGAGCCAGATTAAATAGCCAGTTGATTGAATGAGCCACACCTGTGGAGCTCACCTGCAAACACTAAATGATAATGATGGGAACACAGAGGGAGTGACAGACAGGAAAACAAAACACACACACGTGGGGAAAAGACAAACAGACCAAAACATGACATTTAAACCAGTTTAGCACAGTCCCTGTGACCTCAAGACATCGTCACACATTCTTCCTTTGAATTCAGGATGTCAGTCTGGTGGACGAGTGAATAAAGCAGCCGTGCAGATTATTGAGAAAACAGCTGCAGAAGAAACTACTCTTTGAACACTGCGTCTGATTGTTTCTTGGAAGCCGTTTTATGTGGGTTTTTTTCTGTGAATGGATGAAGTGAGGAGTAAACAGCTTTTAGTTTGAAAAGAAAACCGATCTGCCCACAGTCAGTCGTAGAGTTTGAAACCACTTCCTTGATGCATTAGGCATGTTAATAAGTGTGCCGCGCCCTCCTCTGCAGTACACAGCAGTGACACATGAACATTCACACACATCATAAAGCAGACGGATTGTCACAGACTGTGCAGACGCTTCTCAGCCGGGATGCTCGCCGGCTTCCTCCTGTTGCTCCTCCTTGTAGGTAAGCTTGAACGTCTCCTTACTGAGACGAGTGTTTCTGCTGTGTGTTGATTTAAACACATCAAACTGTTCCTCACGCAACACAGAGAGGTCACGCTCAGACCGGGAAAGCTCGGCTCTTCCTCTGAGATGTTTTACTCACAAGCCTTCACAGACTCAATAACGTTTTCTCCAGTGACACAACTGGGAAAACCTTTCTTTCCCACCATGCAGACAGTTGTAGATTTTCTGTGTCAGTGTCGGGAACGTTACTGAAAAGGATTAAATTAGTCACAGTTACTTCTCTTGTAACTAACAGAGTTATTGCTTTGTATAAGTAACCGGTGACTGGGGAAAGTAAGTCATGGAGAGGAGGAGACGTGTGGGCATGAAAATACTGAACATGTTGATTCTTCTGTGTCAGGAGGAAGTTCCTACAGTGACACAGAGCCTGATGGTGAAGAAGAGAAGTGCCAGCCGAAGTACACAATAGGTATGTAAAAATGTACCAGCACTTTGTTCTAGAACGAGGTTTTTGTTGAAATGCAATCTTATTAACAATAAATGTATTAGTTAGTACGCACTATAAGAGATTTTCTGTTGTGAATTAATGTATTTATTTATTTGATTATTTGTCATGGATGCTGATGTAACATTTGTGCTGTAACATTCAAGCACCCACTGCTCTCAGGGCCAGTTTTACTAAAGGTTTGCGTGTATTAAAACGTGTGCAAACTTGATACCACCAGCAAAAAATGTGCAATCTGATGTACTAAGAGCGTGCAAAGAGGACTGCATCTTTCATATGAGCAAAACAACAGGTATTGTTCAAATAGTACGTTTGCCTTAATGAATATGCAAAACGAGGCGTTTCTGCCTCAGCGTGCAAAATACTGGGAGGAGAAAATGTAAAGAAGTTAAGTTAGTGCACGCAATGTGATTTACCAAGCCAGGCAAACATTGGGGCTCATCATGCTTGTACCTCCAACTTCAGTACCTGTTGCCATGAGATTTATGTCTGATCAGACACAGCGCTGACCAGCTTCTGGTGCGCTACGATGGCACGAGTGGCACACACACTGAGCACCAGTGCCACAGAGGACCGTATTTAATTTAAAAAGGTTTTCTTATAAGCCACTTTTTCCTATTGTTATATTCACATTTATCTGATATTACTTGAAAATACTGGACGTTCATTTGCCTCTAGCTAATATCTATTTTGCGCCTGCAGTCGTCCAGCTTTCCATCCAAACTCTCTGTGACGTAAACCAGTAGAACCTGACAGAAATACTACCGCCTCCACAAGGTTTGCACCTGACGTCATTCACGCAAATGTTCTTAGTAAATCACCCGCAAAACGCCCACAAGCCAAACGTGCAAACTTCTGCAATGGACACGCAATTTAGTACTCTTTAATTGAGATCTTAGTAAATCAGGCCCTTAGTGTTTATATCAAAATGCTCATTTGCAACACCAGTGAACGGGAGGCTTAATGAACAGAGAAAGGAAAATAAAAAAGAGAGTAAAATATAAACAGGTCAGTTATGAATAAAACAAAACAAAATGAAATTGCCGAAAGAAGGCAGCAAGAATATTGGATTTGATTGGACCAGAGAAGGTAGGCGGGGCTTTGAAGGCCGTTTTGGACGCCCCTGGGTTTGCCAGATATGAGAGCAGTTATCAGGTGAACAGGTGTTGCAGCGATGGAAGCGGGCAGTGGAACTGCTTCAGATAGAAGTGATTGTACCCGAGCTAAAAAGCCTCTGCATGTTTCTAATAAGCTCCAGCAGCAGAAAGCTGCTCAAACTAGGATCAATGTTGGAGATGCTTTTGAAAAAAAAACAAAAAAAAACATAGAAACATTGGTGCTCTCAAAACATAACAGAGTGACGTGTCTTTATGTTTCCTCTGAAGCTCAACGGTCTCCTGAGTGCAGTTATGTGACTCTTGTGAACCACTTGAATTTGACCGACAAAGTCAAGTTCGCTATGACCCGGCCTGTTGACGACCACAGAAAGAAGACAGAAGTATTCATACATCTTGAGATCCAGGCCATCCTCGATGTGGTAAGTGGATTTAATGATACGTAAGAGATTTGTCTTCTGTCAACGAGCTTGTGATGCCTCAACTTTTCATTGTGTTTGTGAACGGATCTCTAGTGCCAGTGCTGTCAATCAAAAGAATCAAAAGAAACAAAATGAACTTTTCTTTCAGGTTCTGTGATGAAATAATTGTGATTAAATGATTTACATTTACAGGTACATGAAGGGCATTACCCTGCTACTACATTTATTTCGTTCTTTCACACCTATATTCCTATTGACGCCAACAAGCATGATGCTAAGTTTTAGGTGCTTACAGCGCCACCTTGTGGCTCTCATTGAAGCACTTTGTACATTTTGGCTGAACATAAAAATAAGCTTATTGAAGACCGTCAGCACGTTTTTTTGTTTTTCCTCATCTTGGCTCCAAAAGTCTTCCTTTTTAGATCTGCATATTTGCGCAGCTTTTACATGCGCTAGGTCTGTCGAGGCTTGGGTAGGGAAGCAGACGGTTGCCAGTTCAAGTCCGTGGAAGTGGAAGTTGGTCTGGTAGCTGGAGAGGTGCCAGGTCAATTCCTAAGTACTGCCAAGCTTACTTTGAGCAAGAGTCCAAACCCTAAAACAGCTCTGGTGCGCTGTACATGAGTGTGTGATTGGGATCAATGTGTGTGAGAAGCATGATTCTCAATAACACAGTGTAAACCTGAATATTCGTTTCAGGGGTGCTGGTGACCTGGAGTTTGCGGGCCGTATGTGTGGAGGCTGTGGTCATCCTAATTACTGCACTTCATTCACCTTTAAAGTTGTGTTTTTAAATGTATTTCTTCCTAATCGGTAGAAAGAATCACTTTATAATCTACATGATGTGAAAGCTTGTACTTTAAATACATTTTAAAACAACTTTAATGTTATTTCCCCCTAGATAGACAAGGAGCAGAAATTTGTTTCCTACGTTTGGCTAGACATGGTGAGTTCTCTTTGAGGAGCACATTTTGATGGACCGAATCTCTTAATCTGTTGGAAGACTAAAACTGAGTTTGTTTAAATGCTGTTTTCCTCTGTGTTCATTTTAGAGGTGGCAAAATGATTTCATCAAATGGGATCGTGAAAGTTTCTGCTGTATATGGTTTGTTTCTCTTCCAAGTGAACTCTTGTGGAAGCCGGATATATACATTCAAGAGATGTAAGTTCCACTTCATGAGCGTGGTCCTACAATCACAAATCAACTCTTCGCACTGACTCGAAAGCAGCGTGCAACATTTCATGTCTCGCTCCAATTGCATCATTGCAACTGCAGAAAAAGCACAGGCAGTTGTTGCCATTGTGTTAGCACCAACAACAAATATAACAAATATAAAAATGTTTAAATTGAAATCCTGTAGGAAAATCAGTCAGTTGCTCAAAGTTGGGTATCGAGAATCTTCTTCTTCTATAACCATTGATTTTTTTATTATACAGGACAGGAAAAGACAAGGACTCTGAGATCCCTTACCTCAATGTTATGGACAATGGCAGAACAATTTATAAGCATGCCATGGTGCTGGAAAGCACCTGCAAGATGAGATTTTACAAATTTCCTCTGGACACTCAAATCTGCAACCTTACCTTCAGGTCAATCACACACTTTGGTGAGCCTTTAGCATGTATAGTTCCTATACATTTTTTTTTCTCCCCTGTGTCAGTTTAAATGCATGTGTGTACTTCAATGACTTTGTCACCTGAAATAAAATACTCAACTTTTGTATCTGATTAGACCTGGAGAAAACCCTGATGAGTTCATATTTTTTCTCAAATTTCAGATAAGAAAATGGAACTTCATGTAGAAAATGAAATCAAATGGAAAATAAAACCTCTTGATTTGACGCAGTCCAAGTCTGAGTGGCTTCTCTTGGACATAACAGTGGACAGATATTCAACGAGTCATCTTGGCAAGCCGACAAGCATGCTTGTTTACTCAGTAAGTACCGTCTGTGTCTGGATAGTCGTGTTTCCTGTCATGCCTACTAATAAAACTCAAGGATATTTTGTACTCCTCTATGAAGTGCCAGAGGCTTTGACAAACCATTGGCATTTAAAGTATTTAATTGGTTAGGCTCAGTGATGTGGTGGAGCATAAAAAGGTGGGTATACTACCAAAATGCAAAGCCATTTTTTAAGTGGTCTTTCCATCAGAGGATAAACAACCTAGATAATAAATTCGGGGCCGCTGTGGCTTGGGCAAGGCATTTACCCCCACACTGCTCCTGCTGCTTCGATGGCGACGTATGAATGGAATAAAAACTACCGTAAATTCCGGACTATAAGCCGCTACTTTTTTCTCACACTTCGAGCACTGCGGCTTCTACTCCGGTGCGGCTAATGCATGGATTTTTTATGGGGGACAATGAGCTTCTGCCGCAAAAACATTTGACTTCGTCACGTCGGATCTTAATATCAGTCATTTTGCGCTTCATGCACGCACCCTCATCATGGAAAACACACAGAGAAATGCATATGATGTAGCTTTCAAGTTAAAGGCGATCGACCTGGCTGTCAAAGAAGCTAACAGAGCTGCTGCACGTTAAGATGACACTGACAGCGACAACAGAGACTGAGGAAGTGAGTAATGAAGTCATTCTGAGGCAGTGAATGGATGGACTTTTTCTTGTGAAATATATTACGGTCATCTTTTTCATCAGCCGTGTTACAGACACCGTCGGCTAGGCTTCGTATTGTAACGGTTCATGTTGTAAAGTCAGTAGTTGATAATGTGTTCATAATTCCGATTATGTGGAGAGTCAGTGAATGCACCAGCGAGAACGTGTTGAGTGGCTGTATGAGAGAACGCTGGGGGAGAGAGTTGGATTGTTACGGCAAGTTATGGTTTTGTTCTCCGCTGTAAACGGCGTGGTCACGGCCGACAGTGATCGGGTTATTAAAAGTTATTATTTGAACGCTCTCGTCGTCCTTTAACGTCCGTACGGACGCTACAGTATTTGCGGATGTTACCGGTAGCCTACGTCTGTGTAAATAGCTCTTGTTATAGCGTGGACACCTGCGGCTTATAATCAAGTGCGGCTTATATATGTACAAATACATTTATTTACTTATTTTTAGCCGGTGCGGCTTATATCCAGGTGCGCTCAATAGTACGGAATTTACGGTAACTACTACAACCACTGCCATCAGTTGTTGCAAGCCAACTAGAGACAGAGCAGGGAGGGTCATCGCTTCACCACCCTTGTAAAAAAAATGCAGCTTACTTCTGAATATGATAGATAGATAGATAGATAGATAGATAGATAGTTACTTTATTGATCCCGAGGGAAATTCAGGATTGATCCCGAGGGAATATTGTCAATGACTCAATGGTATTAATCAGAGGAGATTTAGGAGACATTATGGAGACCAGTGGTGTAGTGCAGGCTATACTATGAGTTTAGCCTGCACTACACCACTGGTCGGGCCCAGAAAGCAAAATCTGCTTCACACACTTGTAGCATGTATAATGCTGCAATTTAGTAATGTAATTGTTAAGTAAAAAATGTAAAGCTAGTATACAGAAAATTCTAGGCTGACTCGGAGGAAAAATGGGGTGCTCAATGAAATACAGACACAAGATTTCAGTGCTTAGTGAAATTGTATTTTGTACAGTGCAGGTGTGGAATTCAATTATTTACAATGTATCTACAGTATATCAATAGTTGCAACAATAATTGATACAGTTCACACAGTGCCGGTTCCTTCCGCACCGACGGAGATTCACATTTCTTTTTGGGTTCTCTTCTGTAAGCTCGCCATCCGATTTCCCCGGACCTGGCCTGGGTAAAGCAGGACCATGCATTACATTCAAAATATTGTTATTTGTTCAATGTTGTTATTTTAACAAGATACGGTATACTGCTCTAAACAAACAAATGAGTACTCTTTTAAAAAACATCTGTAACTTCTTTAAGACATTCTATACATTTTGTATAAATGACATTAAATGTTCATATGTTTAACGGTGGTTCTATTTAAAGTGTAAAACCAGTACACCCAGCGCCAGCACCGGCAGACTGGTTCACATTACAGTGTGGGCGCGGCCATTTTGAACGGGATTTAACCGCTTTGAAATCTCGCAGTATGTTTCAAATCTCAAACACTATTAGGGGCAAAAACACCTGGGTTACACACTCCTTTTGAGCTTCTCTCAACTTTCCTAGTTCCCTTGGTACCTTAGCTTTGTTGAGCACATATTAGAATGAAAATATAATTGGCCATTACTGTTGTCTACCTAAGTCGTTCATTGGACAGAATACCTGGCTGATGAAATAGGTATACGACAATACACACCTGTAAGTCCTGTTTTTCCTGAATAGAACATGGACCAAGAGTCTTTCAACTCACCCACTGAGTTCAAAACAGAACTCTCATCAGTTTTTAAAAATGTTTATTAAACAGTTTAGGAATGTAAGGATAAATGTATGCATTGTCTGTGGAGATTAGGCTCTGTCGTGAGGACTTCATGCCCTCAGAGGGGTAGCACGGCCCACAGCTGGAAATATTACCCCCCTCATGGAGGCTAAACCCTGGTGGTGGAAGAGACAGAGTGCGAAGTTGAATGAAGAAAGTTTTATGAATGTGTGAGATAATGCAACCAGTCTTCCTGCTTGGACTTGTGTCGCGTTCCATTATGAAAAATATTTAGTGATATCAAATTTGAATTTCAAAGAAAATATTTCGACTGTTTGAATATAGCCTTTTTTTTGTCAACCACCTTTCCACATGATTTCACAGGTCAAGATAAAGAGGCGTTCACTCCTCTATATCGTTAACTTCATTCTGCCCATCCTGTTCTTCTTGTGTCTGGACTTGGCCTCCTTCCTGATCTCAGACAGCGGAGGCGAGAAGCTTGGTTTCAAGATCACTGTGTTGCTGTCGGTCACAGTGATGCAGCTGATTCTGAATGAAATCCTGCCATCCTCCTCAGACAGGATCCCCCTCATAGGTAAAGAAGTTCAATGGCTGCCTTTGTCTGTTACTGATTTAACAGCAAATTCTTACTCAATGTGTAGTCATCTTTAGACTTTAGATCTTTCCTAATGCTGCTTTCTCCTCAGCGGTCTATTGTATCGGGACTTTCAGTTTGATGTTGATGAGCCTCTTGGAGACTATTTTGGTGATGTATCTGATGGAAAGAGATTCTGTATCACAAGACAAAGACGCAGAAAAAGACCAAAGCCTGAAAGAGGACTGCACTGACAAGCATGGGAAACTTCAAAGCCGCTTTAGAGGTGACAATTTAAAAAATGTGTAAATATACATGATTAAAAAAAGGGTCACAGCTGGTTACTTTGAGGAGCTGCAAAGATGTTACTCCAGATAGTCAGCAGGTTCAAAACGTTTTATCAAATGAAGTAGTCCTGATGTCAAACACTCCCTAACCTGTCTCGTATATCTTCACAGACATTAACAGATGGGTTCACTCGACCTGTGTCCGTGATGTTTCCCTCAGTGAGACGCCATCTGAACTGCTGCCGGTGGCAAAAGAGGTAAAGAGGAAGCTGTATGTTAACATTAACAGAGATTGTTCCATGGTGTATGTACTCCACAGGAGATGAGAAACTGTTGTTAAGATCATAGTTAATTTGAGGCTGACTTTATAATTTGTAGTTCTCTGATATCACAGTGGTGCCCCTGGGTTTAGTAAGCCCAGTTTAATAATAGTGTTGGTATATATAATTAATTAATTAAGGATAATTGTTAATGTTAATTTGATAGCCACATTTTAAAACACAATGTAAATATTGGCCGCATATTGGCTCTGCAAAATCTGAAACATTGTGGTGCCCCGTGTGAGGCCCTAAATAAACCAGCTTTGCTGCATTGTTTATACACAGTAATCCAATTTTTGATTCTTAAAGGGATTCTTCTGACAGAAATTAGGTTTTTCTTTGGGAGAAAACTAAAGCCTGTAGAACCATGTTCAAACCCTGCAGGATGAGGTCCAATCCCTGCAGGCAGAAATCAGATTTATTCATCAGCACTACAAAACTACCAAACAGCTAGATAGATAGATAGATAGATAGATAGATAGATAGATAGATAGATAGATAGATAGATACTTTATTGATCCCGAGGGAAATTCAGCATCCAGTAGCAGTCTACAGACAGGCAGGACACAAGACATAGACTTAAAACTTATATAGCATAATGTACATAACCTGTGAAGGAGAGAAAAAACATGTGCTGGTTAAAAGAGACCTGTAAAACAGTTAAAGAGCCTTAGAAACAAAGTGCTGACCTTCTAGAAATTAGTTACATGTGCATGTACAGAGGTGTTTGAAGTAGTGCCAGAGGTGTGAGTACAGTCATTAAACAGTCAATGCAGGGATGCAAATTGGGCCATTGGCATGCTCAGCAACATAAAGGAGGAGTGATTAGCATTAAGTGTCCAAAACAATAAGGTGAAACCAGGAGTGATTAGGGTGATTGCCATAGTACCCAACTATTGAGGAGCAGATTAGCATTAAGTGTCATGCAGGTTTTATGCCTAGCGTTGGACATTTAGACAGTCTGTCCAGTCTTTGCCTCACTATCATGATGTCTATAAATGTTTATAAACTTTTAGGGAAGCTGCAGCCGAGTGAGCGAGGAATGCCAGCTGGAGAAGATATCTGAAGAGCTGAGGGAGGTGAAGCTGCTGCTCAGCATCAGGAAGGACGAAGACAAGCCCGGCTACTGGACCAGAATGACTAAAACGATCAACAGAATCTACATGATTGTTTATGTCATAACTGCCAGTTTGTTTTTAGGTATTCTGTTTTCACGTTGGGTCGCTGAGGAAAACCATTAGTGTCATGGTTTGGTTTTGTTCTGTATTAGTCCTGTTGTAGTTTTCATTATTTCCCGCGTGTTCTGTGTATGTATGTTCCTAGTGTGGTTTACTTTAGTCCTGAGTGTGTTTCCCTGTATCCTTGTGTTCTTCTATGTTGTCTGTAGGCTTGTTTTCCTGTTACTTGTGTTTTCAGGTTCTTAGTTTGGTGTATAATGTTTCCTAGTCTTGTTTTAAGTGTTTCCTGTTTTATTTTGTAATATCTTGTTTTTAATTCATGTCTTTTCATTGTCAGGTTTTACTTTGTACATGTCCTCAGTGTTCTGGTCTTGTGTTCTTTGTGTTTCCCGACTTTGTGATTACCCTGATGTTCCTCACCTGTCTCGTTAGTATCACCTGTGTCTGATTACCCCTTGTCTATTTAGTCTATGTGTTTGCCTGAGTTTCTTGTCAGTTCATTGTTATTGTCATTGTCTTTCGTATGTTGTCGTCTTTGGTTACTGCTTCTCCCTGCTCCCTGTGTTTTCGCCTCCTGGTTTTTGGATTTTGGTTTTTCTAAGTAAGTTTTTGTTTTTGCCTTTTTGTTAAAATAAATTATTGGTTATTCTGCACTTGGGTCCTCCTCTCCTGTTTCCTGCCCGGAACGTGAAAATTAGTCTGATCAGGTGAATCAGGTTTAATGATCGATCCTGCATCCTCAGTACCATGAACCCCCAAATAAATGTATTATTATTTTTTTAAATGCACATGGGATGCTATGATGACCAATATTGACTTTTGCTGTTTCTGAGAGGATGACAAATATACAAAGGTGCAGCCAAAAATAATGTACAAGGACTGAACTAGCACAGGTGAGCCTGATAAAGGTCCCTGCCTACAACATCTTCCAACCGCTGAGTCAGAGCAGCCTTACCAAACGCCTCTAAAATTACTGCAACATCCCCAGTTCAAAGGCTACGAGGTAGGCACTAACATGCAATGAAGTCAGTATATTAGTGCTTTACACTCTCTCTCTCCGGCTGTGTCAGAAAAACACGTACTTTCATACTATTCATGATCTGATATCATAGTGTGCAATTTTGTTTACGTGAGAAATACCCTGATGTATTCAAGATCAGCCAGAATGTTTAAGTATGAAGATGCCCCACAAAACACTGTGGCTCTCAGTGTCCAATCAGCAAGCTAAGGACTCAGTTTTACATGTGGAAAAGAAGTTCAGTTAGTAATGAACATTTGCATATTGTTGTTAGACAAAGCTCAGACCTAAAGTCTGTTACAGAACCCGTATTTTAATGTGTTGTTAAAAGCATAATCACGTTAGTATGCAGCATGTATACTTCAAAAAAATGTGCAAGTGTTGGAGAGTATCAGATACAGGATATTAGCGTGTCTTGCTTGACTGCTGCAGGCTGCCATGAAGGTGTTCGTTGACCCATGTGAGAGACTAGTGCACAGTTCAGGGTGGAACCTTGCCTCTCGTCCAATGAGAGCTGGGATCGGCTCCTGCCTCCTGCAACCCCTGACAGGATAAAGCTGCATAGATAATGCATGGATGGATATATGCATGCATATTGTAGCAGTATTGAATGTTGTCCTTATGTAAATGTGTCTTAACACCCATCCATGTAATACAAATAAAATAATAATAATAAATAAATGTGAAATGTATAAACAAAATATGATATGTAGCGTGCCATTAAGTGCATGAAAAGCTTTAGCATGCATCTTCATAAGACTTTGTTTTGTTCAACCAGAAATCTGACTCAAGCAATCAAATGGGCAGAGAAAACATTAACCCATGCAGTTCATGATGCAAACATGGAATTTGTTTATTGGTGTTCTTTCATAACTCTGTCTGGATTATTTTGTCTATATCCATTTATAAAATGAATCTTGATATTTCATGTTACTACAGGCTCTGTAGACGTGTATCAAACTCTTTCTAGAGCAAAATAAATATGACAGGTAAAACATTCTCTTGTTCTCTTTCACTGTATGTGCAATCTCATTCCTTCAGTTACTACCGATAGCTCATGACCACAGGTGAGTGTTGGGATGAAGTGAGAGCTTGTGCTTCAGTTTTTGAGTATATTGAACAGAATGCGCACAGGAGAGGGGGCTCATGATTGGGAGCCTGGCGTCTGTCTCAGCTGGAGTTTATGGCCACGTGTGGCTCAGGCTGGACTCTCCCTAAGGTGAAGCAGGCATTATAGAGAGAGTGATGAGTGTTTCCTTTAATTTGAGGTGCAGACTGCTATAATGTTGAAAGGAATAGAAAGATAATAGGAAACAACTGCTCCAGTCTCTCAGCACTCATTAAAGACTCATTAAAAATCAGCAAATGCTAAGAAATATATCTAACCGAGCAGTCCTTTATGAAATAAAGTATGTATGTCAGTCCTTCTACTTTACTCTGAATAGCAGGGACTTTCTGTGCTGTTGACTTTAAACCAAGTTTTTATGTGGTCTGAGGTGCAGTCGATTTGCATGTCCTCCAGGCTGACCTCACATCATTTTAAGACCAACACACCTGTAGGTGCTAACAGTGACACTTGCCTTCAAACAATGTGAGCACTGAGCTTAAATAAGTCAGCTGCATCAGGTGGAATATAGGAGAGACACCTGCACCAAGACCCTTTGAGCTGGGCGTAGGACAAGTAAGTGTTGAGCTGAAGTTCTGAGTTCTTTCTAAATGGGGAACAAAACTTGAAGAAGAAGCAGCTCTTTTAACACTGCAGCTAATTGTTTCTTGGATGGTTGGTTGGGTTAAAGCTCTTATATGTTAAAGTGCTTTTTTACAGGAAGTCTTACCAGCCTCAATGGATGAAAAGAGACGTAAACATGTTTTGGTTTCATAAAACAGTTGAGGTTAAAACCACTTCCCTGTTGGATTAGTCGAGTTTCTATCATTAGGCAAATGAGAGATGAAATAAAGTGTCCTGCCCTCTTTCAGCACAGAGCACTGATATATAAAGTCCAACAAACATTTACAGACAACATAAAGGAGAGGGATTGTTACAGGCTGTGCAGACGCTGCTCAGTCAGGATGCTCGCAGGTTTCCTCCTGTTGCTCCTCCTCACAGGTAAGCCGGGACATTTCTTTTAGATGCATGCGATTGCAAAGGTCTGATATGAAGGAGAAGAATACAGTTTGGTTTGTGTTTCAGCTTGGAAAACAAAAGTCAAATATCTACCATCTGTCTGCTCCTTAAAAGACATGCCACTGTTGTAGTGGTTTTTAAAATGGTTTCTTTGTATCAAACTAATGTTGTCGCCTTCTTGACTGGTAGAAGGAGAATGTGTCTCTCATTGGGATTTTGCAAGTAGTTCTTAATTTTATTTATTTTCTAATTTACCGTGACGGTGGCTCAGTTGGTATAGTCAGTCATCTCTCAAACAGAATGTCAGGGTTTCCGAAGTGTCCCTTGGCAAGGCACTTAACTCGAAGTTGCTCCTGCGGCTTTGGTGCTTTTATTGAATCAGTTTTTGAACGTTTACTTTCTGTCGTTATTTCTGTACAAAACCTATTTTGACATTGCCTTACAGAGCATATTGCAGGTTAGAAAAAAGTGTAAATGAACACTTCATGTTGTCTGATAAGGGCTGTAGAATAAGTACATAAATGTTCTGTATGTTCTTCAACACATAAGTGCTCTAATTTAATTTAGAGGAGAAAGTGGCTGTTTTTAGCGTAGCTGTTTAGAACTCGCTTTTTTTCAACAATGCGTCATATGACGTCACATGAGGGAGTCGTGTTCTGTTACTCTGCTTTGATTGGCTTTATGCATGCGTGTATGAATGAATGAATGAAGCCTTTATTGCCCCTGGGGGAACTTGTCTTGCACCGAGAGCATGAAACACTTTACAAACAAACATTTAGAAGGCAGCACAAAAGAATTAAAGCACAAAAAACAGGCTAAAACATGATTAAAGGAGGTGTAATGATACGTGGTAGTGAGTGAGAACAGATGCCTCCCTGCAGCACAGACTCTTCACTGCCATAGTTTGTAATTTGCGCGGCACACATTCGGGTGCATAGTGTAAGTGGCTTGATTATTCATAGTGTGTTTTGGTGAATTATTCCCACAACCTCAGAAACCATCGAACAGACACGTTGAATATTTCAGCATCAGGCGCAAAAGCGTTTCCTTATTAATGATTTAAATCTCTGGCTGTATAACATAAAATATTATATACGCAGCATTTAATGATTTGATCTGCTTTAATCCTCTGTTATATTCTCTAGTGTGAGCGTAATAGACACCGGACAGTCTGTATTAATATATGTAGTCATACGATTTATTATAAATCCAACTCTGTTGCAAGAGAGCGCGTGTGTGTGTGTGTGTGTGTGTGTGTGTGTGTGTGTGCGCGCAGTGGGGAGATACGGAACGCGCAGTTTGGAAACAAAACGAAACACAAGCTTTACGTCTGTCGGTCCTCTATCCCATTAAAATGTGAAACTTTTTGTAGTAGCCTAATATATGTGCAAAAGCACACATTAAACTCTGGAGTGTGTGCGCTGTGTTGCATGTTTGTGTGGATTACGTTCAGTGGACGTGCGCTGTGAACTCACATCAGGAGAATCCTGCACCATACACTGTATTTTCTATAACAACGTGAGCACTGGGCTGCATCAGGAATAAACAATAAAGACATAGTGCTGCATTTACACAGGCCGTGTAATCGGGTCCTATGTCTCTCTCTGTCTCTCTCTCTCTCTCTCTCTCTCTCTCACGCACAGCACGGCACCGTAATACGTTGTACAGATTTGCCGTTTTGACGAGCAACTCCCATACAATGTAAAGGTGAATGATCGGCACTTGCACCTTCTACAAATTGTTTTTTTATTGATTGAATGTGATTACAAACTTTACATATGTGTACACAGCACTCGCCCATATATGGCGAGCTGACACCTGTCACTCAGCAGGACGCCTGCTCCGGGTCTCTCCTCACACCACAGCTTCTCTCCTGAGGCCGTTATTCCTCTAATCCTGCCTGTTTCTGCTCTCTATCACATCTAACAGGTTCAGAATAATAAGCCAGTGGACCATTATATGTAAAGGAATACATATTTTCTTCGTCTTTATTGACGGGAGTGACACTCGGATCCATGATTTTCTATTTTAAACAGATGGGGATTCAGCGGGACTCCCTTATGTTACGTCACAGCCGAATGTTGAAGTAAAGAGCAAAGACTAAAACGTCTCCAGGAGACCCTGTGGGTTATTCATTTCTGAATTTCTTTAAAACCAGTATTGTTAACGTATTTTCCTATGATTAGTTAAGTTTTGTCTTTAACCTGCAATATGCTCTTTAAGACATTATTTAGTTGGATTAAATTGAATTAAATGATTGATTAAGCTTCCACTCAGATTGGTTGAACCTTAATCAATGTGATTATTTCTATATAGTTTTTTAGGTTTTTACCATGTTTTAGTGGGTTAAATAGTAGTCCCTTTTCTTGTGTTTTCTAATGTTGTAGTATTGGAAATATTTAAGTTAAGTTTAATAACAATTGTTTATTTATATTAATAATGAACAATTATTCTTTTAACTTTTTTTTAACCACATTTTAAAACACAACATAAATGTTGACCACGTATTAGCTCTGCTAAACCCCTACGTAATTGGTGCCCCCTGTGAGGCCCTTAATAAACCAGTTTTGTTGCATTGTTTATACACAGTAATTCAAAAATGTTAATCCCTAAAGGAATTCTGCTGAAGGAAATTGTTTTCTTTTGGAGACAACTAAAGCCTGCAGAACCATATCCAAACCCTGAAGGATGAGGTCCAATTCTTGCAGGCAGAAAACACATTTATCCTTCAGCACTACAAAACTAGCAAGCAGCTAATGCAGGTTTTATGCCTAGTGTTAGACATTTAGACAGTCTGTCCAAACTTTGCCTTAGTGTATTCCCAGACCAAATGCCTACTGATATTGTAATATTTGGTTGTTCTCTAATATCAGAGTGGTGCCCTTGGAATATTAAACTCAGTTAAATAATTATGTTGATTTATATTAAGAATTAAATACAGATATTTATTACTGTTAATTAGATTTGCCAAATTGTACTTTATTTTATTTTTGGGCTTTATGCCTTTATCACAGAGAGGAAAGTGGATAGAAGCGGAAATCAGGGCGAGAGAGTGGGGAGAGACATGCGGGAAATGAGCCACAGGCCGGACACGAACCCGGGCCGCCCGCGCGAGGACTGAACATCAATGCATGGGCCGCGTGCGCTACCGCTGCATCACCAGCGCGCCCTTAAATTGTACTTTATAAAATAAAAATGCTTTTCATTTGAGAATCTCAAAGTGCTTCAGAGTTTAAAAGAATAAACCCAACATAAATGTTGTGTTGTGTTGGCCGTATATTGGCTTCTGCAAAACCCAAACGTTATGGTGCCCCGTGTGAGACCTTCAACACCATCAGGACATTGAGTCAACTTTTTGAGGTCTCGGTTGAGCTCAGCACTGATTTTTCCACATGATTACTTTGATTTGATTTGAAAATAACAATTTTACTGACACCCCACGGTTTCAGAGGCAACCTTTCCAGTGTCACAGTCTAAATGAGACATGACTGCTACCCAAGATGGTGATTTTTAATTGATAATTACGGTCTGTGTTTTGTCTCTATCGCTAAATGTCGTCGTCTGGTATGTTTGGGTTCTTGGTTAGTGTTTTTGACTACAACACTAGTGATGTCCCTTGTTGTTACACCTGTTTTGTAATCTGTGTCATGATGGATGTCGATCTTGCCGGGTGCAAACAAATCTATGGTCATAAATGAAGTCATGAAGATCAATCAATCAATCAATCAATCTTTATTTATATAGCGTCAATTCATAACAGGCGTTATCTCAAGACACTTTACAAAAGCAGGTAAAGGACCTTACTGTTTGTCTGTTAACATTAACAAAAGAGCAGGTAACAAGACCATGCTCATTGTTATGTTTACAAAAAGCAGGTAAAGGACCTTACTGATGGCTATATTACAAGAGCCCAGCTTAATCCGTCATAGCGTGGCAAGAAAAAACTTCCTTTTAACAGGCAGAAATCTTCAGCAGACCCGGGCTCATGACGGAACAGCCATCTGCTAAACTGTGCTGGGCTTGAAAATGGGATGGGGGAGATGGGACAAGATGCAGAAAGAAGAATAGGATGGGATAGGTTGGGGGGGGGTGGGGGTCTGGGCAGGCCATCCTCGGGGGGAGGGGGGGGGTTGTTTGGGCAGGCCATCCTCACCAACAGTCCCAAGGAACCTAAGAGCGCTCAAGGAACCTAAGAGAGCTCAAAAGGAGAGGTTAGAATACAAAGATAGTGACAAGCTACTGCTTGTCACTATAGACATATCTTATTACTATAAGGTGAGAAAGCTGGGAGAGAAAGAGGGAGAGAGAGATAAGAGATCCTGGTGCCAGTTCCCCCGGTAGTCTAAGCCTATAGCAGCATAACTATGAGCTGGTCCTAAGCCAGCCCTAACTATAAGATTTATCAAAAAGAAAAGTTTTAAGTCTATTCTTAAAAGTACCTAGTGTGTCTGCCTCCCGGACCCCGACTGGTAGACGATTCCAAAGGAGCGGTGCCTGATAACTAAAGGCTCTACCTCCCATAGTACTTTTAGAGACTATAGGCACCACAAGCAGGCCTGCATTCTGGGAACGTAATGTTCTTGTCGGATAGTACGGTACAATTAACTCTTTAAGATACGATGGTGCCTGACCGTTTAGAGCTTTGTAGGTGAGCAGAAGGATTTTAAATTCTATTCTAGATTTTATAGGGAGCCAATGGAGAGAAGCCAATACAGGAGTAATGTGGTCCCTTTTCCTCGTTCTAGTAAGAACACGAGCTGCAGCGTTTTGGACGAGTTGAAGGGTCTTTAGAGATTTACCATAGCACCCTGCTAAAATAGAATTACAGTAATCCAACCTGGAGGTAACAAATGCATGAACTAATTTTTCAGCATCATTTTGTGACAGGATCTGCCTGATCTTAGAGATATTACGAAGGTGAAAATAAGCTGTCCTTGAAATTTGTTTAATGTAGGAATCAAAGGACATATCCTGATCAAACAGAACTCCTAGGTTCCTAACAGTGGTACTAGAGGCTACACTAATACTACTAAGGGCTGTCATATCGGCAGAGAAAGTCTCTCTAAGGTTCTTAGGACCAATCACTATAACTTCAGTCTTGTCTGAGTTGAGCAGTATATCTAAGATATATTACTTAGATATAAACTTGGGCAATAAAATAGTGAAATTAGAAAGATCTATATTCTTTTGTGTCAGGTGGAAGTTCCTCTGATGTCACAGAGCCTCCTGGTGATCAACAGACGTACAATGAGAGCTCTACAGGAGGTATGTAAAAATTCACCAGTGCTTTGTTTTAAAACCATATCAGAGGTCTTTGTTGGTGGGAGTAACTGAAGTGAATTTGCAAGAAAATATTGAAATTACAAACATGTATATTCTTTTATGTCAGATGGAAGTACCTATAATGAACCAACACCTGATTACAATTGGAGAGGTATGTAAAAATGCACCAGCCCTTTGTTTAAAACTATTTCAGAGGTCTTTGTTGGTGGGAGGTACTGCAGTACAATATGCAAGAAAATATTAAAATTAGAAAGACGTATAATCTTTTGTGTCAGGTGGAAATTCCTCTGGTGTCACAGACCCTCCTGGTGATCCACAGAGGTACAATGAGAGCTCTACAGGAGGTATGTAAAAATTCACCAGCCCAATGTTTTAAAACTCCTGGTTGTTCCAAAGTCGAGACTAAAATCTAAAGGTGACCGGGCCTTTTCAGTCACTCCGGACCTTCAGGCATACGGCCTAAAAGCTGTTCGAGAGGTCGGCCCAAAGATCAACCAGACATGGGAATCAGTTCAGGGGGATGGCCAAGTGGCAGACCAACAAGGGGGATAAGTTCAGGGGGAAGGCCAAGAGGCTGACCAACAAGGGGGATAAGTTCAGGGGGACGGCCAAGAGGCTGACCAACAAGGGGGATAAGTTCAGAGGGGCAGCCAGGTGGGCAGCCGGGAGGCCAATCAGCAAAGGGCAGGACCTCCGCCAAGGGGCCAGCCGGACCACTGACGTGGGGGCAGGAGCCACCGGAAAATCCGACAAGAATGCAGCAGCTGCTGGAAGTCCGAATGAGAGCCCTGGAGTGGCCGGTGGTGCCCCCCATGGAGATACAATAGTGTGCAGGACGTCCATCCAGGAAACGGGAGCTGGCAGAATCTCCCACGGAGGATCCCAAGAGTCAACAGAGAAACAGGATGGACCTTCCAATCCAAAACAAGGGGTCGAAGGTGCTCAGTGGGCCAGGAACACAGACACAGCTAAGCAGTCCCAACAACAGGGGACAGACGGTGCTCTGCAGGTACAAAAACAGGATGCAGTTGACGCTCCGCTGGAACGAGGGGCAGACAGCGCTCTGTGGGACCAGGAGCAAGAAGCAGGGGGCGCTCTGAGGGATCAGGAAGCAGGAGGCGCTCAGTGGGAACAGGAAGCAGGAGGCACTCTGAAGGACCAGGAAGCAGGGGGCGCTCTGAGGGATCAGGAAGCCGGAGGTGCTCAGTGGGACCAGGAAGCAGGAGGCACTCTGAAGGATCAGGAAGCAGGGGGCGCTTTGTGGAATCAGGAACAGGAAGCCCTGAGGCTTGAATTGAGGGGTGGGCTGCAGCATAAGCCGAGGCCTTAGTTGTGGCCTGGGTTAAGGCTTGAGTTCAGGCCTTTGTTAAGGCTTGAGTTCAGGCCTGGGCTCCGAAGCCTGAGGTGAAGCTCTGTGGAGCCTTTACTCCAAATAAAGGTCCATCAGAAAATCTACTAAGGAGCTTGAGGAGATTGAATCTGGACATCTTGAGGAATTTTGGCGTCTTCTCCTTCCTGTTGTGCCGAAGATAGAACCACTGCAAGGGAGACGGCTCTGAGTAACAACAAAAATAATCTGCTGGGTCTATACTTGGTCAGTTCATTTTGTCACGATCACTGGTTCAAAAACAGGTAGGAGGACCCAAAATGATTTATTTAAACAAAAGGTTTAACATGAGGAAACATCTGACTGGTACAACACACACGCAAAACTAAATCATGACAGTTCCTGCTGTTGTTTATGTTTTTGTATATTTGATTTTTTCTTGTATTGATGATTGTAAAGCACTTTGTAAGTCTGTTTTTTTAAAGGTGCTATATAAATAAAGTTATTATTATTATTATTATTTCCTCATGTCCTCCTGAGGAAGAGAAACCTGTCTAACAAAGTGACGTGTCTTTATGTTTCCTCTGAAGCTCAATGGTCTCTTGAGTGCAGTTATGTGACTCTTGTGAACCACTTGAATTTGACCGACAAAGTCAAGTTTGCTATGACCCGGCCAGTTTACAACCACACAAAGAAGACAGAAGTAAATCTGACGCTTGTAATAAATGCCATTCTAGATGTGGTAAGTGAATTTAATGAGTTCTGTCTTCTGTCAAAGTGCTTGTGATGGTTAAACTTTTCATTTTGTTTATGAAAGGAACTCTTAAAACTTCTGAATGTTCATTTAAAGACTTTTCTTCATGTTAGAAAGAATGTATTCAGAAACCACTTTAATACGACCCCCCCCCCCCCCCCCCGCACACACACACACACACACACACACACACACACACACACTACTAATGACTGCACTCTACTCACCTTCAGTGTTGTGTTTTTAAATGTATTTCTTCACAATATGTGGAATTTAATGTAAATGATGTGCATGTATCAGTATCTGACCTGTTGCTTGTTGAAAGCTTGTACTTCAAAGACATTTTAAAACACCTTAAATATATTTACTTTTCCCTAGATTGAGAAGGAGCAGAAACTTGTTTCTTATGTTGTTGTAGTAACGGTGAGTTTTCTTTGAGGAGCACATTTTGATTGGCCGAATGCTCATCTCTTCTTCTATTGTTTCAATGCTGTTCTCCTCTTTGTTCATTTTAGGACTGGCAAAATGATTTCATCAAATGGGATCCATCTGAGTTCTGTGATATGCGTTCCATTTCTCTTCCAAGAGAACTCTTGTGGAAGCCGGATATATTCATCAAAGAAACGTTAGTTTGACTTCATGTGCATGGTCTTCAGTGTTGGGGTTGTTACTCGTAAAAGTAATACATCACATCACTTAGTTTGTCATTGCTGAACATAATTAGTTACACTTTATTGCCAATTAAATATAAAAAGTTAACCCTTACATATTCCCACATTTTTATAATGAGCACAAACATAAAAACCCACTTTAATGCTCTTTAATATAAAAAAGGCTACAGCACTGGCAGCATGCTAAATGTCTGAAAACAACATTGTGATGGAAACTTTCAGTGTGTGGCATGGAGGGGGGATTTTGGTTTGGTGGAAATTAATTATGTTAAATAGCCGACGATGCCACCTGGGGGCGTGCACCCCAGGAAATACACAACAGGTAAATACTAAGGACACTCAGGTTCAAAGCTGAAGAGACGTGTTTCACAAGAATGTAAAAGAATTTATTGAAATACTGTAAATCAAAAAGGAAAAATGCAAGACAAAAAGTAAGGTGAATTATTTGGAGAAGGAAAACTGCTGAGACAGCAGAATGCAAATACTATTAGGGGAATTAAAATATAAATATAATAATAAAATAGTTTATTTTATTACAGAATCTAAAATAGTCTAAAAGAGATCAAATGTAAAGTTGGGCTTTAAAATACTAACAAACCAGAAATTAACTACGGGTGTATTCACACCAGGAAAGTCCTTTAGTCCGCTTTCTTTGGTTCGGACCAAATACAATGTTTCTTTTTTGGTTTGGTGCGGTTTGTATGAGGCCCAGAATTCATAAACAAAACCGAAGATCGTTCAATCATTGGATAAAAAGGTTTAGGGCGGGGTAAAGCCGTCATTGCAAGATGAAAGTAAACATGGAGAATCATGGAGAACTTGCATGCTGCACTCACTGTCCTGGTATTAAACATTTTAGCAACAATTTCATCCATTTAGTACAGGTACGAAAATATTTAATTGTGTATAATGTAGATCTATGTGTGGGCAATCAACCGGTGTTATGATGAATGTGGCCGAGGTTATAAATGACGTATGTGGCGCAGGGAAAGGAGGAGGATCAGACTGCTGCTGTTCTGTTCATAGTCTGTGTGATTTAAATGTTTTGGATAATAAAAGAACAGAGCGATGAAACACTAGTGAAAGTGTCTGAAAGATAGACTGAAGATTACCTCCGCGTCTTATATCAAAGAAGTAGGCAATAGAAACCAAACAATTATTTCCCTTAATGCGCGAGGCTACAGGAGCCCGTTAGGTCCAAAAAGCCGTACGATTTTTAGAGCTGGGTCGGACTGAGGTCTGGTTGCTTTCACACCTCAAACGAACCGTACCAGGGTTCGTTTGGAAGCGAACCGAGACCACCTCTTCGGCTGGGTCTCAGTCCGGCTGTTTGTTGCGCACCTGAGTTTGATGGTTTGTATTCACACCGACTCAAAAGGTCTGCGCCGGGGTTTTAGTTCGTTTCAAGTGAACCAAACAAGGTAGGTCTGAATACACCCTTAAACGGAGCTTAAGTCACTGAGTTAATGCAATCTCACAGCAATCTTGAGCTCAATGGGTTATTTACCTGGTTAAATAAAAAAATGTAAAAACATCAATAGTAGAAATCAATTTCAGGGTGTGCAATGCACACCTGAAGGGAGGGGGGAGAGAAAACTGTCCCTCTGTGTTGGTGCCACTGCTACTTTTTTTCAAGAAAGTGTTGGAAATACGTTGATTCTACTGCTGAAACAGGCATCGTTTCTCTCACGATGTACGAGGCTATTAATCTCTGCTTTTGTCGATACCTGTTGAAAGTGAAGCATCGGCTGCTGCGTAATCTTTTCTTGAGCGTCTCTCAGGGGCCAGGGGTCTCCTTGAGCTACTAGCTTGTGTTAGCATGTTGCCTTTGCAGGTGCCTGGAAAGATTTGATGTTGAGTTCGCAGCAGTTAAGAGTTGTTTTTCGGCCGTGATACACTTCACACTTTACTCACATGTTTGTCCTTTCCTCCAACAAATTCAAAGTAGTGTGCATATTTCTAATCCAACACTTCACAAACTACTCAAGGCAGAGATGAACATTTTTAATTTTAAACTGAAAGGTTCTGGGTAACCTGACTTTGAACAGCTCGATCAGATTTTCCTACAGGAGTTGAATTTAGATCTTTTTATACAGGTTATGAGACCTTTATGGAGACATTTGTGAAGAAATCCCCTCCTAGTTCACTGTAAGGGAACAAATGTAGAAAGAAGTGTAGCATGTATAATGCTGCAATTTAGTAATGTAATTGTAAAGTAAAAAATGTAAAGCTAGTATTTAGAAAATTCTAGGCTGACTCGGAGGAAAAATGGGGTGCTCAATGAAATACAGACACAAGATTGCAGTGCTTAGTGAAATTGTATTTTGTACAGTGCAGGTGTGGAAAACAATTATTTACAATGCATCTACAGTGTACCAATAGTTGCAACGATAATTGATACAGTTCACACAATGCCGGTTCCTTCCGCACCGACGGAGATTCACATTTCTTTTTGGGTTCTCTTCTGTAAGCTCGCCATCCGATTTCCCCGGACCTGGCCTGGGTAAAGCAGGACCATGCATTACATTCAAAATATTGTTATTTGTTCAATGTTGTTATTTTAACAAGATACAGTATACTGCTCAAAACAAACAAATGAGTACTCTTTTAAAAAACATCTGTAACTTGTTTTAAGACATTCTATACATTTTGTATAAATGACATTAAACGTTTATATGTTAACGGTGGTTCTATTTAAAGTGTAAAACCAGTACACCCAGCGCCAGCACCGGCAGACTGGTTCACATTACACAGCATTTTTAGCATGTTAGCTCATAGAACTCACCAGTTCCGCTCAAACAACAAAGAAACCCGTCACACACGGCAATAGAGGCATCTGAGGAGGTTGATAGGCATGACAGTGAACAATTTAATCTTTACCAGAATAAATTAAATATTGTCGGACCATCGCCTACCTGCAGCAGCACGAACACCGGTCGGGTCCACACTCATGCTGTCAGTGTGGGCGCGGCCATTTTGAACGGGATTTAACCGCTTTGAAATATCGCAGTAAGTTTAAAATCTCGCGAGATTTCGGACGGAGCGCAAACACGATTAGGGGCAAAAACACCTGGGTTACAGAAGTCTAATCCATAATCTTTTTTTCTTACACAGGACAGGAACGGGCAAGAGCTCTCAGATCCCTAGAATCTTTGTTGAGTCCAATGGTTTGGCAACTATATTTGATCCCATCATTCTGGAAAGTACCTGCAGGATGAGATTTTACAAATTTCCTCTGGACACTCAAATCTGCAACCTCACCTTCATGGCAGTCTCACTCTTTGGTAAGCTTTTATAGTGTATGTATAGTTCCTATCATTTATTTTTCCTCCTGTCTCAGTTTAAATGCATGTGTGTACTTCAATGACTTTGTCACCTGAAATAAAATACTTGACTTTTCTATCTGATTAAATCTGGAGAAAACCCTGATGAGTTGATATTTTTTCTCAAATTGTAGGTGAAGATATTGAACTTCAAGGATTTCAAAATCGTCCTGGGTGGGATGAGGTCAGGTCTGAGTGGAATCTCTTGGACGTAACAATAGATCACAACAGTATTCCTGGCCTTCCGAGTATCGTTTACTCAGTAAGTACCGTCTGTGACTGTATATTCATGACTTTAGTTGGTAAACGTTTCTGTTACTTCAAATTAAACCATCAATAATACACAGAATGATTATACATTAGACATTCATGACTTTGAGTAGTCAGAAAACTAGAAAATAAAAATACAAGTCTATTAACCTTCATATTTGATTTACTGTTATAACACAACGTGATGATAACACTGTCCATAAGCAGAGCAGGAAGAAAAATACTTGTAATATAACTAAAGATACTATTGAAACTGTCAGGCCTGGACAAAGGGGACGACTCAAATGCAGAGAACGTATTCAAAAAAAATCTTTATTTTTCAAGCACGCAAATGACCACAAGGCAGAGTGATAAAATAAGTAGGCTATGAAAACCTGAATCCTAAAATAAAGCAAAACTCTAGAGAGAACAAAATCACTGCAATAAAGGCAGGCTAAAAAGGCTATGATAAATGATCTTAAAAATAATCAAACACAAAATCACTGCATGAAGCAGGAAGCAAGACTAAGAGAAACACACTGGGTGCACTTGGTTTCGTTCCTGTTGGATTTTAGATGTAAAGTCTTGCTCAAACAAGATTCTTGATCCCTGCAGAAGGATTTCTCTTTTCCCCCATGCCGATTTAGGAACTTGCTGTCTCATGCCCCAATCAGCAAAAAAAACAATATTGAACGTGTTTGAGGGCTCTTGTTCTCTGCGCGTTTACTTACTACGGCTCGGTGTGCTCGTAAAATTTTCTGTTGCGCATAAAGTCCCAGTTTGTCCTTAACCCTCTATGGCATGGTGTTGCCCTCAGGCAACAAACCACTATTTTGGCTCACAAACTGCCCCCTTGATTTTTTTAAAATAAAAGATCACATAACAACCCTAATGACAAGTCTGTGACCAATGAAATTTGAGGTGGGCGAGGGTTTGACCTTCCGTCTGGGGTCTGGATAGTCCTTTTTGGGACCATAGCCGGCTTGGACACACTGCTACCAGAAGGTAAGATAAAGTTAGCTTTTTAACATGTAGCAGTATACAGACAGGCAGGACACAAGACATTAGTTACAATACTAATGAAGATAAAAATGAAAGAATTAGCAAGAATTAAACCATTAAAAACAACTTATGATAGGGGGCATTAAGATAACTTCACTTAATGTGAATGGTTTGAACAATCCAATAAAAAGGAAAGAAGGGTTAACAAAGATGAAGAGAGAGGGAGGAAATGTTATGTTCCTCCAGGAAACTCACCTCTCTAGAGAAGAACACAAGAAACTAGAAAGATTGGTACATGCTCAAGTACACTCATCCTCCTTTCACTCTGCAAGGAGGGGAGTAGCGATACTGATTACGAACAACACCCTCTTCCATACTGAGAAAACGGTAGCAGATAAAGATGGGAGATATACACTGGTTAAAGGAAGAATAGACAATGCAGAAATAACATTTTTAAATGTATACAAGCCACCGGAACAAGGACCAGACTTTATATCCAAAATAAGTGACTTGATTACCTTAGAGGCAAAAGGAACAGTTGTAACACTCACCCCTTAAGGGTTGTATTCACTCACACAAGGGATTCAGGGAAGGTTTAACTTAAATCAGAAAACTTGTCGTTAAAGTAACTAAACCCACAATTAAACCATGTGTCCAAACTCAATTCAATTTAATTATTGTCGGGATTATCCCATCTGTCATGCGACTGATCATTAACACAATAAAACAATTAATAACGCCCCAAATAATCACTTCAACAATACCACCAAACGAAAACCACATAAAGAAAACAAAAGTTCATATTTTACGGTCTCTTAGTCTCAGTTTATCCAAAAATAAATCCTCCGTCGGTGCGGCCTTATGTGCATCCCAAACGTTTCGTCATCAAAAATAAGCGACGTAATCCAAAAAAATAATAATCCAAACAAGGTTATTCCCATGCAGGCCACAAAAAAGGGAAACAAAAAACGATCTCACCCGGATCCTTGGAGAGCAAATGTCCCGTTCCCTGGCATCGCCAAACTTTTCCTCGTCAACGAGCTGCGTGTCCAGGAATGAATGAATGAAAGTTGAAATTCCTTATTGTCTCGATTGTGGATTTGATCCTTTCATATTCCGCCGTTTATTTTTTCTAAACACTTTATATCCCAACAGCATATGAAATTTAAGTTGTCAGCTGCAGAAAAACTTTTTCTTGGCACTGAACTCTCTTTCTTTTTTTTTTTTCACCTGTTCCCCGGTCCCTCTGGGCTCTCGGTCTTTTTCCCCCTCCCCTTATCACCTCCCTCCTCCCTTTTCCTACAGGTTAATTGATGCCCCTACATCATTTCTTTCGCTACAATGGAATAATATATATTTTATATGTTTCAATTGAATTTCCTTTCCTTCCGCATTTTGAAACATTCATTCTTTTTGTGGCTCTGTCACAGATCCCCCCCCCCCCAGCCGGAGGTACCGGAGGCTGAACCCCAAAATAGGGTTTCAGATTGACCACATTTACCGTGTCTGATCTCTTATTTTGGTCATTCCATTGTACTTTGTAGTTTAGGGGACCTAATTTCCTTATCACTGTAGCTGGACCTGACCACTTAGGCGCTAGCTTGGATGAGAAACTGTCTGATGCTTTTGAAAGTGGGTGAGTACAAATCCAAACCTGATCTCCCGGTAGGAGTTGTGCACCTCTCCTCCGGGTATTATAATATCTAGCTTGTCTGGCTTGACAGATACCCACTTTCCTTTTCACTTGTTCAGCCATTTGTTTTTGCCTCTCTAAAAGTTTATACGGAGATTGCTGAGGTGAAGGTGGCAAACTAATCATTCGTTCAAGGGGACCTTTGAGGGTTCTTCCGAGGGCCAGTTCTGCTGGGGCTCGACCAGTGGTTTCATGCTGTGCAGCATTGATGGCAAACCGGAACTCTCTGATCCACTGATCCCAATTTTTGTGTTGGTCTCCGACATATGAGGCAATCATGGTCTTAATTGTGCGATTGGACCGTTCTGTGAGATTGGCTTGAGGGTGGTAACTTGTGGTGAACTTCTGGGCTACCCCCCAGATCTTACAGAGATTAGCCAGCTCATGGCCAGTGAACTGAGGTCCTCTATCCGACACCAACTCCTGTGGTACTCCAAAGCGTGTAAAGATTTCCTCCTTCAAGATGGTTGTGACGCGATGAGCCTTGCTGTCTTTCAGGGGAAACACTTCTACCCATTTTGTAAAATAGTCCACAATTACCAGAAGGAACCGATTGCCTTTTTTACTTCGAGGAAAAGGACCCATCAAGTCCATTCCTAGCTTTTCCCAGGCTCCTTCAACTTTGGTGGACTGCATGAAACCCGCTGGCTTTTGGTTGTCTGCTTTATATGTTTGGCACGTGAGGCAAACTTTGACATGATTCCACACATCCTTTCGAACGGACGACCACCAGGCAACCTCCAGAATCCGCAAGAGGGTCTTCAGCCTGCCAAGGTGCCCACTTAGCGCATGATTAAGAAAATATTCAAGGAAGCAAGGAACCATAGTAATTGGTACCACCAACTGGTATTTGTCCCCTCCATCTTTCACTGGGGTCTTCCGGTATAGTAATCTTTGTAACATTGTGAAGCACACCCTCCCTGGCCTATCCGGCTTTGCCGTCTCCTTTTCCATGTCCCCTACCTCAGGATCCTTTGCCTGTGCCTCCCTTATTTCTGCCAAAGAGATTGGAAGATCGGTGATGGACCTGGAGGTGTTCAGGGCGACATAAGCTGCAGGTGGCTTGTTAGGGGATACTGCTCTGGACAGTGCATCCGGCACAATGTTTTGAAGACCCTTTCTGTAACAGACCCTAAACTGAAACTGCTGGAGTCGCAATGTCCAGCGGGTCAACCGGGAAGAGGTTTTTGGGCAATTAAAGGCCCAAGTCAAGTCTGTGTATACCGTGAACTCTGTTCCTTCAAGATAGTGTCGCCACTTTTCAACTGCCCATACCACTGCAAGACACTCCTTTTCTGATGTGGAGTAATTGCACTCAGCCGCTCTCAGCCCCCGGGAAGCATAGGCAATCACTTTTTCCTCCCCCTTAGTTGTTTGTACTAACACTGCTCCTAAGCCTACATCACTAGCATCGGTGTGTACCTCAAAAGGCAGGGATGGGTTTGGTTGTGTTAGAATAGGAGCAGTGACCATTTCCTGTTTTAACTGCTCCCAGCTTTTCTGACATTCTTCACTCCAGATCCACTCCACATTCTTCCTCGTGAGACGATGCAGGGGAGCTGCAATGTCTGCAAAATGAGAAATGAATTTGTGATACCACCCCACAAGCCCCAGAAACCGCTGCAGTGTTTTTACATTTGTTGGTATAGGATAGGATGTCACTGCAATAGTTTTTTCAGGATTCACCTGAACCCCCTTCTCAGAAACCACATGCCCGAGGAACTTTAATTCTTTGCAGAAGAGTTTGCATTTCTTCACATTGATTGTCAAGTTGGCCTTGTGAAGTTTCTCCATCACAGCATTCAAATCCTTCAGATGCTGTTCCGGCGTGGGAGAGAAGATTATTACATCATCGATGTAAACAAAACAGATTTTCCCCCTCAGTTTTCCCAACACCTTCTCCATCAATCTCTGGAATGTGGCACCAGCGTTCTTCAGCCCGAATGGCATGCACTTAAACTGATAGAGACCCACTGGGGTTATCACAGCTGTCTTAGCTTTGCTCTCCTCGGTCATTGCTACTTGCCAGTACCCCGACTTTAAGTCAAGAGTACTGAAGATTGTTGCTCCGTGCAGTGACTCGAGCAAGTCATGAATTAGGGGCATGGGGTATGCATCCTGCTTGGTTTTTGCATTCAGAGGCCGAAAATCGACACAAAACCTCGGAGAGTTGTCAGGTTTCGGGACCAAAACCACTGGTGAAGCCCAGGCTGATTGCGACGGCTCGATGATGCCATCTTTAAGCATCTGCTCTACCTGATCCACAATAATCTTACGCTTAAGTGGTGACACCCGGTATGCTTTGCACCGAACAGGAAGTTCATCAGTGGTGAAGATTTTATGTTCTTCGACCATGGTCTTCCCCAACTTGCCTGAGCAAACTTTTGGCCAGGACCTTAAGAGATCTCTAACCATTGGCGGATGGTCTGCAAAATCTATACCCGGTTCTTCTTGCATGACACCAATTTCCCCTGGTGGAAGTGCCATGATGAGACTGACACTGGGGCGGGATGCCAGAGTCTCTGACTGTTGGGTCAGGAATGGGTGAAAAGTATAGCCCCTTGGTCCTTTCACTCCATATGTTCGATCTCCCATATTAATTATGGTTGAGGTCTTGCTGAGAAAATCTAATCCTAAAATAATCGGAAATGCCAGATTATCATCAGAAATGATATATGTGTCCAATGACCACATCATTTCATGCCAGCCATAGAGTAATGACACCTTTCCCAAAGCTCCATGGCAGGTTTTACCATCAGCCAGAGCAAAACTTTGGTTCTCACTTGGCTTCATCTGTTCCCCTTCCCTTGCCACTTTCAACCACTGACTATGCCGTAAGAGGGAATAGGTACAGGCCGTATCAAAAACAGCGCTACAATGCATCCCTCTTATTTCTATTGGGACATGTAAGAGAGATGATGGTTTTTTACCCCTCTGCACTATGGTCACCACATCAGCAGGTTTTTTCGAGGTCCATTTTTCTTGTGGTTTCTTTGTAATTTTTTCCTTTTGCCTTCTGTTGATCAACTTTGCTCCAATATTCTTTTGCTGCTGCACAGTCTTTTTCCACTAAAGTTCCTATGGACACCAGTTGCTCAACCGTAGTGACAGTACCTCTAAGGCAGCCCGCTATTCTAGGATTGCAGTTGTTGAGTATTTTCCTGACCAACTCGGACTCTGAGATCTCAGGCTTCCACCTCAAACACAGAGCCCGATAATCATACGCAAAATCTCTTACACATTGGTCCGGTAATTGCACCATATCTCTCAGTTTCTCTTCTACTTCAGTCAAATAATCGGGAGGCAAAAAAGCTGCATGGAAGGCTTCTTTGAAATCTCTCCAATTGTGAATCTTGTTTTTGGCTACACTCCACCAACTATGGGCTGGTCCTTTAAGAACACTGGATAAGGCTCCCACCAGTTCTGCATCATTTAAAGGCCGTACCGCCAAAAAAGTTTCACAGTGATCCACGAAGTTCAGAACATCTCCTACCTCTCTGGATCCACTGAAAGAAGGAAATTCCATTTGTACTGCAGGTTTTGAATAAACCTGTCTGTTTGAATGTATGGAAGGGTTTATCCCAGCAGAAGGAGTAGAAGTCATTGTTTGCAACTCAAACTCAGCGTCCATTGACCTTACTTGGATCTGGTTCCCAGCAGAGAGAGTCGCTTGAGCTGCCCTTGGCTCGGCAGCCAGAAGAAACGGATTTTGTGTTTCCCCAAAAGCGGTGCTTGATGGGGTAACAGAGGGTACGCCTGACTGCTGAATGGCTGCATTGGAGGACACTGGATTATGACTGCTAGCAGCAGGTGGATTTTGGGACGGGGTAAAACGACTATGACCCTGGGAAAAACTAGGCCCAGAACCATATAAAGATCTTGGAGCAGATGTAAGATTGGCCCGTTTCAGTCGATCCAATTCTGTCTTCCACTTCTCATCACGTCGTTGTAAGCATCCCACTAGCGGTTCTTCAAAATCCTTGAGAGTTGTGAGCAGTCCATGTTCCACTGCTTGAACATTTTGATCTATATAATTTCTAATATTTTCCTCTCTATTTAAGGCACTACTGACGGAATCTCTAAAATCAGCTTCCAAGGACTTTACCTTTTCAATCACTGTTCCCAATTCTGTACTCATAGCCGTAAGAGCTGGGAGAGCACAGTAAGAGGAAACATCACCCTCTAACTCCCTGTCTTCGTGCTCTTCTGCATCTGATAAATAGAGAGAGCTAATTAGTGATGTTACTTCACCCACAGGATTTCTTCTGGTTACCCATCGCTCCCTAGTGTTATCAATTTGCTGTTCCCTAACCTCATGTACAGATGTAGGGGTGGAAACTCTGGTTTCAGTATCAACATTAAAGGTCACCTCAGCCGGACCAGTTTCCTCCCCAATCTCTCTATTATTTTCGTTATTCTCCATATTCTGACTGACCTTTTTCTGAAATTAAAGTCACTCCTTGAATGGCAATGTAAACAAAAAAACAAATATAATCTCTGAAATTGAAAAAAAAAACCTTTGAGTATCAATTGTTCATGGTTCAGTTCAGTATCTCCAACAATATTTTCTTCAACACCATACAAGTTAAATCATAACTCATCCCTTAACCCCCATACTGGCCACCATCTGTAACACTCACCCCTTAAGGGTTGTATTCACTCACACAAGGGATTCAGGGAAGGTTTAACTTAAATCAGAAAACTTGTCGTTAAAGTAACTAAACCCACAATTAAACCATGTGTCCAAACTCAATTCAATTTAATTATTGTCGGGATTATCCCATCTGTCATGCGACTGATCATTAACACAATAAAACAATTAATAACGCCCCAAATAATCACTTCAACAATACCACCAAACGAAAACCACATAAAGAAAACAAAAGTTCATATTTTACGGTCTCTTAGTCTCAGTTTATCCAAAAATAAATCCTCCGTCGGTGCGGCCGTATGCGCATCCCAAACGTTTCGTCATCAAAAATAAGCGACGTAATCCAAAAAAATAATAATCCAAACAAGGTTATTCCCACGCAGGCCACAAAAAAGGGAAACAAAAAACGATCTCACCCGGATCCTTGGAGAGCAAATGTCCCGTTCCCTGGCATCGCCAAACTTTTCCTCGTCAACAAGCCGCGTGTCCAGGAATGAATGAATGAAAGTTGAAATTCCTTATTGTCTCGATTGTGGATTTGATCCTTTCATATTCCGCCGTTTATTTTTTCTAAACACTTTATATCCCAACAGCATATGAAATTTAAGTTGTCAGCTGCAGAAAAACGTTTTCCTGGCACTGAACTCTCTTTCTTTTTTTTTTTTCACCTGTTCCCCGGTCCCTCTGGGCTCTCGGTCTTTTTCCCCCTCCCCTTATCACCTCCCTCCTCCCTTTTCCTACAGGTTAATTGATGCCCCTACATCATTTCTTTCGCTACAATGGAATAATATGTATTTTATATGTTTCAATTGAATTTCCTTTCCTTCCGCATTTTGAAACATTCATTCTTTTTGTGGCTCTGTCACACAGTGGTTCTGGGGGGTGATCTAAACCTTGTCATGAACCCCAACCCAGACTGCCAATACAATGTAAAGCATAGAGCAGAAAAGGCTTCACAAATACTAAAAGCAGCAGAGACTGAGATTGGTTTTATAGACATCTGGAGAAAATTAAATCCATACAAGAGAGACTACACTTACTACTCCGCATCCCACAACAAAAATTCAAGACTGGAAAAAATAGAAAAAGCATGAACTTTCACCAAACAAAGGTACTATGATAGCGGACCAAAAGCTCAAAAAGCTACTGGCATTCCGGCTGAAAAAACAAAATTTTTCCAGGAACAGGAAAAACTCCAGCTGAAGTCTGAGTGAAAAATGTGTCTATTTTCGTTCACACATGCAGCTCCTTCTGGAAATTTCTCCATCATGAAACAATTTATCGATATGAAATCTGAAGTTATATGATCGTATTTAGACTGTTTGAATATAGCCTTTTTGTCAACCATCTTAACTTTCCACATGATTTCACAGATCACGATAAAGAGGCAGTCAATGCTCTATATCCTCAACTTCATTCTGCCCATCCTGTTCTTCTTGTGTCTGGACTTGGCCTCCTTCCTGATCTCAGAAAACGGAGGCGAGAAGCTCAGCTTCAAGGTGACTGTGCTGCTGGCTGTCACAGTGATGCAGCTGATTCTGAATGATATCCTGCCTTCCTCCTCAGACAGGATCCCCCTCATAGGTAAAGACGTTCAATGGCTGCCTTTGTCTGTTACTGATTTAACAGCAAATTCTTACTCAGTGTGTAGTCATCTTTAGACTTTAGATCTTTCGTAATGCTGCTTTCTCCTCAGCGGTCTATTGTATCGGGACTTTCAGTTTGATGATGATGAGCCTCTTGGAGACTATTTTGGTGATGTATCTGATGGAAAGAGATTCTGTATCACAAGACAAAGACGCAGAAAAAGACCAAAGCCTGAAGGAGGACTGCACTGACAAGCATGGGAAACTCCAAAACTGCTTTAGAGGTGACACTTTAAAAAACGTGTAAATATACATGATTAAAAAAAGGGTCACAGCTGGTTACTTTGAGGAGCTGCAAAGATGTTACTCCAGATATTCAGCATGTTCAATACGTTTGATCAAATGAAGTAGTCCTGATGTCAATCATTCCCTAACCTGTCTCATATATCTTCACAGACATTAACAAATGGGTTCACTCGACCTGTATCAGTGATGTTTCCCTCAGTGAGACGCCATCTGAACTGCTGCCGGTGGCAAAAGAGGTAAAGAGGAAGCTGTATGTAAACATTAACAGAGATTGTTCCATGCTGTATATACTCCACAGGAGATGAGAAACTCTGTTGATAAGATCATAGTTAATTTGAGGCTGACTTTGTAATTTGTAGTTCTCTGATATCACAGTGGTGCCCCTGGGTTTAGTAAGCCCAGTTTAATAATAGTGTTGATTTATATGATTAATTAATTAAGGATAATTGTTAATGTTAATTTGATAACCACATTTTAAAACCCAATGTAAATATTGACCGCATATTGGCTCTGCAAAATCTCAACATTGTGGTGCCCCGTGTGAGGCCCTAAATAAACCCGTTTTGGTACATTGTTTATACACAGTAATTTAATTTTGATCCTTAAAGGGATTCTTCTGAAAGAAATTATTTTTTCTTTGGGAGAAAACTAAAGCCAGTAGAACCATGTTCAAACCCTGCAGGATGAGGTCCAATCCCTGCAGGCAGAAATCAGATTTATTCATCAGCACTACAAAACTACCAAACAGCTAATTTTAGCTAGGTTTTTCAGCTAGGTTTTATGCCTAGCGTTGGATATTTAGACAGTCTGTCCAGTCTTTGCCTCACTATCTTGATGTTTATAAATGTTCAAAAACTTTTAGGGTAGCAGCAGCCGAGTGAGCGAGGAATGCCAGCTGGAGAAGATATCTGAAGAACTGCTGAAGCTGCTGCTCAGCATCAGGAAGGACGAAGACAAGCCCGGCTACTGGACCAGAATGACTAAAACGATCAACAGAATCTACATGATTGTTTATGTCATAACTGCCAGTTTGTTTTTAGGTGTTCTGTTTTCACGTTGGTTCGCTGAGGAAAACAATTAGTGTGATCAATAAAGTCAAGTAATCAAGAATGTGCTGAGAAGTAGGCACTCACAAAAAGTAAAGAGCTGGGATAATTCCTTTGTTAAGATATGATGTGGTAAGTGTTTATATGCATGCAGGATGCATGATGGGACAGTAGTTAGCGTTGACCCCTCACAGGGAGGTTCAATTCCCCCGTCTGTCAGGAGCCTCTCTGTGTGGAGTCTGCATGTTCTCCACGTATATCCGTGGGTTCTCTCCGGCTTCCCACAGTCTAAACACATGCTCTTTAGGTTAACTGGTGACTCTAAATGACCAGTAGGTGTGAATGTGGCTGGTTTTCTGTCTCTATATGTCAGCTCTGTGATTGACTGGGGAACCGTCCAATGAGAGCTTGGATCGGCTCCTGCCCCCTGCAGCCCTTAACAGCAAGAAGCTGTATAGATAATGCATGGATGGATATATGCATGCATATTGTTGCAGTATTGAATGTTGTCCTAATGTAAATGTGTCTTAACACCCATCCATATAACAAAAAAACAGAGGGGTTTTAAATACATGTAAAATGTATAAACAAAATATGATACGTAGCGTTCCATTAAGTGCATGAAAAGTTTTAGCATGCATCTTCATAAGGCTTTGTTTTGTTCAACCAGAAATCTGACTCAAGCAATCAAATGAGCAGAGAAAACATTAACCCATGCAGTTTATGATGCAAACGTTTTGGATTATTTTGTCTATAATCATGTATGAAATGAATCTTGATATCTTCTGTCACTACAGGCTCTGTAGACGTGTATCAAACTCTTTATAAAGCAAAATAAACATGACAAGTAAAATATTCTCTGGTGCTCATTTCAGTGTTCTTGAGAGTGGTACCTCCTTACTTCCATCAGGTGTGTGTTTGATCTGTCACCACTCCGCCAAGGCAGTGGAGCAGAGGTTTTTAATTTAGTCGATGTGTGTGCTTCCTGTGTTAGGCTTCTATTGCTGCAGGATGCCCGAGAACGATTCATCAATTTACCAAAGAGCAGATTGAGCTGGACAGGAAGTCAGACACTGGGTTTATTTTCAAAATAAAACCCATTTCTGTCGTTTGTCGGTTGACAACAAGAAGTTTATTGTCGTGTTTGTACAAGTTTTTTTCTACGGTTTCATACCAAATATAAGGTGTTATCTCAGGATGTCATGAGTGATTCAGTAATCACCACAGGAACTCCTTGGTCTCGTGACTCCAGCTGTCCACTGCTCTGTACTGCACACTCAGAACACAGCCAGTGGGTGTTGACAGATGATGGAGAAAAATGTCCTATAATAAACATTCTCCAGAGATTTGACTTTTAATATATTAAAGTTGGAAGATTTATTTTTACAGTGCTGAATATTGTAAGCGCTGCCAGTCCAAAAGAATGGAGCTGTTATCAGACAGGATCCCTGCAGGGCCAGGTGTGTCTGTGGGCCGACGTATTGCTAGTTACACAACAGATTTCTGTTTTTAGAAGATTTACTTCATTGATCCCCGAAGGGAAACTTTACACTCTATGAATCATGCAACATGCACATAATGTGATATATACAGCACATCAGGATCCGGACATGCATTAATGGAGAGATGTCAGAGTGAGTGAGCGGCCCCCGACAGGCGCTCCTGAGCTGGTTGGTGCAAGGACATCTCAGCAAAGTGTATAAAGTGATGTTGTCTGGCATCTCTGCAGCTATCAGACCAATTTCCAGATTTTTGATCCGCACCGGGACTTGAACCGGCGACCCTCCCAACCAAAACCCTCTTAAATAGACACAAGGCAACGTTTCAATGTGAAGGAGCAGCAGCTCTACTCTGAGCGCCCCACGAATGTCTGAGCTCCTCACCCTATCGTCCAGCCTCCCTACAGAGGAAACTAATTTATCTATTAAGCAGCAAATGCTAAGAAATATATTTAACTGAGCAGTCCTTTATGAACTAAAGTATGTATGTCAGTCCTTTTACTTTACTCTGAATAGCAGGGACTTTCTGTGCTGTTGACTTTAAACCAAGTTTTTATGTGGTCTGAGGTGCAGTCGATTTGCATGTCCTCCAGGCTGACCTCACATCATTTTAAGACCAACACACCTGTAGGTGCTAACAGTGACATTTGCCTTCAAACAATGTGAGCACTGAGCTTAAATAAGTCAGCTGCATCAGGTGGAATATAGGAGAGACACCTGCACCAAGACCCTTTGAGCTGGGCGTAGGACAAAGTGTTGTGCTGAAGTTCTGAGTTCTTTCTAAATGGGGAACAAAACTTGAAGAAGAAGCAGCTCTTTTAACACTGCAACTAATTGTTTCTTGGACGTGTTGGGTTAAAGCTCTTATATGTTAAAGTGCTTTTTTCCAGGAAATCTTACCAGCCTCAATGGATGAAGTGAGACGTAAACATGTTTTTGTTTCATAAAACAGTTGAGGTTAAAACCACTTCCCTGTTGGATTAGTCGAGTTTCTATCATTAGGCAAATGAGAGATGAAATAAAGTGTCCTGCCCTCTTTCAGCACAGAGCACTGATGTATAAAGTCCAACAAACATTTACAGACAACATAAAGGAGAGGGATTGTTACAGGCTGTGCAGACGCTGCTCAGTCAGGATGCTCGCAGGTTTCCTCCTGTTGCTCCTCCTCACAGGTAAGCCGGGACATTTCTTTTAGATGCATGCGATTGCAAAGGTCTGATATGAAGGAGAAGAATACAGTTTGGTTTGTGTTTCAGCTTGGAAAACAAAAGTCAAAGATCTACCATCTGTTTGCTCCATAAAAGACGTGCCACTGTTGTAGTGGTTTTTAAAATTGTTTCTTTGTATCAAACTAATGTTGTCGCCTTCTTGACTGGTACTCTGTAGAAGGAGAATGTGTCTCTCAGTGGGATTTTGCAAGTAGTTCTTCATTTTATTTAATTTCTATTTTACCGTGACGGTGGCTCAGTTGGTATAGTCAGTCATCTCTCAAACAGAATGTCAGGGTTTCCGAAGTGTCCCTTGGCAAGGCACTTAACTCGAAGTTGCTCCTGCAGCTTTGGTGCTTTTATTGAATCAGTTTTTGAACGTTTACTTTCTTTCGTTATTTCTGTACACAACCTATTTTGACATTGCCTTAAAGAGCATATTGCAGGTTAAAAAAAGTTTAAATGAACACTTCATGTTGTCTGATAAGGGCTGTAGAATAAGTACATCAATGTTCTGTATGTTCTTCAACACATAAGAGCTCTAATTTAATTTAGAGGAGAAAGTGGCTGTTTTTAGCGTAGCTGTTTAGAACTCGCTTTTTTTCAACAATGCGTCACATGACGTTCTGCTACTCTGCTTTGATGGGCTTTATGCGTACGTGCATGAATGAATGAATGAAGCCTTTATTGCCCCTGGGGGAACTTGTCTTGCACCGAGAGCATGAAACACTTTACAAACAAGAAGGCAGCACAAAAGAATTAAACTCACATCGCTGTGAACTCACATCAGGAGAATCCTGCACCATACACTGTATTTTCTATAACAGCATCAGGAATAAACAATAAAGACATAGTGCTGCATTTCCACAGGCCGTGTAATCGGGTTTTATGTCTCTCTCTCTCTCTCTCTCTCTCTCTCTGTCTCTCTCTCTCTCTCTCGCACAGCGCGGCACCGTAATACGTTGTACAGATTTGTTTTTACGAGTAACTCCCATACAATGTAAAGGTGAATGATCGGCACTTGCCCCTTCTACAAATTGTTTTTTAATTGATTGAATGGGATTCAAACTTTACATATGCTGATGTGTACACAGCACTCGCCCATATATGGCGAGCTGACACCTGTCACTCAGCAGGACGCCTGCTCCGGGTCTCTCCTCACACCACAGCTTCTCTCCTGAGGCCGTTATTCCTCTAATCCTGCCTGTTTCTGCTCTCTATCACATCTAACAGGTTCACAATAATAAGCCAGTGGACCATTATATGTAAAGGAATACATATTTTCTTCCTCTATATTGACGGGAGTGACACTCAGATCCATGATTTTCTATGTTAAACAAATGGGGATTCAGCGGGACTCCCTTATGTTACGTCACAGCTGAATGTGGAAGTAAAGAGCAAAGACTAAAACATCTCCAGGAGACCCTGTGGGTTATTCATTTCAGAATTTCTTTAAAAACAGTATTGTTAACGTATTTTCCTATGATTAGTTAAGTTTTGTCTTTAACCTGCAATATGCTCTTTAAGACATTATTTAGTTGTGGATTAAATTGAATGAAATTATTGATTAAGCTTCCACTCAGATTGGTTGAACCTTAATCAATGTGATTATTTCTGTGATTATTTTTTTCGGTTTTTACCATGTTTTAGTGGGTTAAATAGTAGTACCTTTTCTTGTGTTTTCTAATGTTGTAGTATTGGAAATATTTAAGTTAAGTTTAATAACAATTGTTTATTTATATTAATAATGAACAATTATTCTTTTAACTTTTTTTAACCACATTTTAAAACACAACATAAATGTTGACCACGTATTAGCTCTGCGAAACCCCAACGTAATTGGTGCCCCCTGTGAGGCCCTTAATAAACCAGCTTTGTCGCATTGTTTATACACAGTAATTCAAAAATGTTAATCCCTAAAGGAATTCTGCTGAAGGAAATTATCTTTTCTTTTGGAGAAAACTAAAGCCTGCAGAACCATATCCAAACCCTGAAGGATGAGGTCCAATCTTTGCAGGCAGAAAACACATATATCCTTCAGCACTACAAAACTAGCAAGCAGCTAATTCAGGTTTTATGCCTAGTGTTAGACATTTAGACAGTCTGTCCAAACTTTGCCTTAGTTTATCCCCAGACCAAATGCCTACTGATATTGTAATATTTGGTTGTTCTCTAATATCAGAGTGGTGCCCTTGGTATATTAAACTCAGTTAAATAATTATGTTGATTTATATTAAGAATTAAATACAGATATTTATTACTGTTAATTAGATTTGCCAAATTGTACTTTATTTTAAAGATTTATTTTTGGCCTTTATGCCTTCATCACAGAGAGGAAAGTGGATAGAGGCGGAAATCAGGGCGAGAGACATGCGGGAAATGAGCCACAGGCCGGACACGAACCCGGGCCGCCCGCGCGAGGACTGAGCATCAACGCGTGCGCTACCGCTGCGTCACCAGCGCGCCCTTAAATTGTACTTTATAAAATAAAAATGCTTTTCATTTGTAGAGAACTTTACATTTGAGAATCTCAAAGTGCTTCAGAGTTTAAAGGAATAAACCCAACATAAATGTTGTGCTGTGTTGGCCGTATATTGGCTTCTGCAAAACCCAAACATTATGGTGCCCTGTGTGAGACCTTCAACACCATCATGACATTGAGTCAACTTTTTGAGGTCTCAGTTGAGCTCAGCACTGATTTTTCCACATGATTACTTTGATTTGATTTGAAAATAACAATTTTACTGACACCCCACGGTTTCAGAGGCAACCTTTCCAGTGTCACAGTCTAAATGAGACATGACTGCTACCCAAGATGGTGATTTTTAATTGATATTTACGGTCTTGGTTTTGTCTCTATCACTAAATTTCGTTGTCTGGTTTGTTTGGGTTCTCGGTTAGTGTTTTTTTGACAACAACACTAGTGATGTCCCTTGTTGTTACACCTGTTTTGTAATCTGTGTCATGATGGATGTCGATCTTGCCGGGTGCAAACAAATCTATGGTCATAAATGAAGTCATGAAGATATATTACTTAGATATAAACTTGGGCAATAAAATAGTGAAATTAGAAAGATCTATATTCTTTTGTGTCAGGTGGAAGTTCCTCTGATGTCACAGAGCCTCCTGGTGATCAACAGACGTACAATGAGAGCTCTACAGGAGGTATGTAAAAATGCACCAGTGCTTTGTTTTAAAACTATATCAGAGGTCTTTGTTGGTGGGAGTAATTGGAGTGAATTTGCAAGAAAATATTGTAATTAGAAACATGTATATTCTTTTGTGTCAGATGGAAGTACCTATAATGATCCAACACCTGATTACAATCGGAGAGGTATGTAAAAATGCACCAGCCCTTTGTTTTAAAACTATTTCAGAGGTTCTTGCTGGGGGGAGGTACTGCAGTACATTTGCAAGAAAATATAAAAATTAGAAAGACGTATAATCTTTTGTTTCAGGTGGAAATTCCTCTGGTGTCACAGACCCTCCTGGTGATCAACAAACGTACAATGAGAGCTCTACAGGAGGTATGTAAAAATTCACCAGCCCAATGTTTTAAAACTCCTGGTTGTTCCAAAGTCAAGACTAAAATCTAAAGGTGACCTTTAGATTGACCTTTTCAGTCACTCCGGACCTTCAGGCATACGGCCTAAATGCTGTTCGGGAGGACGGCCCAAAGACCGACCAGACATGGGAATCAGTTCAGGGGGACGGCCAAGTGGCAGACCAACAAGGGGGATAAGTTCAGAGGGGCAGCCAGGTGGGCAGCCGGGAGGCCAATCAGCGAAAGGCAGGACCTCCGCCAAAGGGCCAGCCGGACCATTGACGTGGGGGCAGGAGCCGCCGGAAAATCCGACAAGAATGTAGCAGCTGCTGGAACTCCAAATGAGAGCCCTGGAGTGGCCGGTGGTGCCACCCATGGAGATACAATAGTGTGCAGGACGTCCAGCCAGGAAACGGGAGCTGGCAGAACCTCCCACGGAGAGACAGTGGGCAAATACTCCTACAAAGAAACAGAAGGGGACAGATCCACCAACGGAGACACTGAAGTGGGCAGAATCTCCCACGGAGGATCCCAAGAGTCGGCCGGACCGCTAACAGAGAAACAGGATGGACCTTCCAATCCAAAACAAGGGGTCGAAGGTTCTCAGCAAGCCAGGAACACAGACGCAGATAAAGGTTGGTTCACACGGCAGGATTTTAAAATTGCCGGCCGATTTCCCAAACCTTAGAGACCACACACATGGCGATAAATAATCCGAGATTTTACAGTTTTGGTCGTACAGTGTGTGGTAACACGGCAACATCAACACACACGAACCACTCGCGAACGTCAGACGGGAAATCTCGCAAAACCTCTCGAGATCAAACGTGATTCCAGAGTCCACAAACGGGTGATGTAATAGGGATCGTTTGTGCTGTTTTTATCTGAAAAACACGTTTTAAAAAGAGGCATCGGTCAAAGGAGAGGAGACAACGGGAGCATGAGCTGTACTTGCTACATGATAATATGGAGGTGAGTTGTTGTTGTTTTGCTACCAGTGTTTTCGCTACACTGTCACCTCGCTGTCTGATTGGCTACGCGTCACAGTCAACAGCCCCGTGCTTGTTTCCTCTTGGGGGGGAACACCACACATGATGAAAACAATCCAACATGTTGAATATCCCTGATTTGAGATCGGAGCGGTCCCGACATTCTTCCGACCAGAGGAGAGTAGTCTGAACACACCACACACGGCAGGATGATCTTATAAGATTATTTTATGATGATCGGGGCGTCCTTACAATTTTTAGAAGGGTAGAATTGAGGCCAAAATCGGCATAATTATCCTGCCGTATGAACCAGGCTTAAGCAGTCCCAGGAACAGGGACAGAGTGCTCTGCAGGTACAAAAACAGGATGCAGTTGACACTCTGCTGGAACTAGGGGCAGACAGCGCTCTGTTTGACCAGGATCAGGAAGCAGGAGGCACTCTGAAGGATCAGGAAGCAGGAGGCGCTCAGTGGGACCAGGAAGCAGGAAGCTCTGAGGCTTGAATTGAGGCGTGGGCTGCAGCATAAGCCGAGGCCTTAGTTGTGGCCTGGGTTAAGGCTTGAGTTCAGGTCTTTGTTAAGGCTTGAGTTCAGGCCTGGGCTCCGAAGCCTGAGGTGAAGCTTTGTGGAGCCTTTACTCCAAATAAAGGTCCATCAGAAAATCTACTAAGGAGCTTGAGGAGATTGAATCTGGACATCTTGAGGAATTTTGGCGTCTTCTCCTTCCTTGTGTGCCGAAAATAGAACCACTGCAAGGGAGACGGCTCTGAGTAACAACAAAAATAATCTGCTGGGTCTATACTTGGTCAGTTCATTTTGTCACGATCACTGGTTGAAAAACAGGTAGGAGGACCCAAAACGATTTATTTACACAAAAGGTTTAACACGAGGAAACATCTGAAATCTGACTGGTACAACACACACACGCAAAACTAAATCATGACAGTTCCTGCTGTTGTTTATGTTTTTGTATATTTGATTTTTTCATGTATTGATGATTGTAAAGCACTTTGTAAATCTGGTTTTTTAAAGGTGCTATATAAATAAAGTTATTAATATTATTTCCTCATGTCCTCCTGAGGACGAGAAACCTGTCTAACAAAGTGACGTGTCTTTATGTTTCCTCTGAAGCTCAACGGCCTCCTGAGTGCAGTCATGCGACTCTTGTGAACCACTTGAATTTGACCGACAAAGTCAAGTTTGCTATGACCCGGCCAGTTTACAACCATACAAAGGAGACAAAAGTACTGATGATTCTTCAAATAAAAGCCATTCTAGATGTGGTAAGTGAATTTAATGAGTTCTGTCTTCTGTCAAAGAGCTTGTGATGGTTAAACTTTTCATTTTGTTTATGAAAGGAACTCTTAAAACTTCTGAATGTTCATTTAAAGACTTTTCTTCATGTTAGAAAGAATGTATTCAGAAACCACTTTAATACGACCCCCCCCCCCCCGCACACACACACACACACACACACACACACACACACACACACACTACTAATGACTGCACTCTACTCACCTTCAGTGTTGTGTTTTTAAATGTATTTCTTCACAATATGTGGAATTTAATGTAAATGATGTGCATGTATCAGTATCTGACCTGTTGCTTGTTGAAAGCTTGTACTTAAAAGACATTTTAAAACACCTTAAATCTTTTTACTTTTCCCTAGATTGAGAAGGAGCAGAAACTTGTTTCTTATGTTGTTTTAGTAAGGGTGAGTTCTCTTTGAGGAGCACATTTTGATTGGCCGAATGCTCATCTCTTCTTCTGTTGTTTCAATGCTGTTCTCCCCTTTGTTCATTTTAGTCCTGGCAAAATGATTTCATCAAATGGGATCCATCTGAGTTCTGTGGTATGCGTTTCATTTCTCTTCCAAGAGAACTCTTGTGGAGGCCGGATATATTCATCCAAGAAATGTTAGTTTGACTTCATGTGCATGGTCTTCAGTGTTGGGGTTGTTACTCGTAAAAGTAATACATCACTTAGTTTGTCATTGCTGAACATAATTAGTTACACTTTATCGGCAATTAAATATATAAAGTTAACCCTTACATATTCCCACATTTTTATAATGAGCACAAACATAAAAACCCACTTTAATGCTCTTTAATATAAAAAAGGCTACAGCACTGGCAGCATGCTAAATGTCTGAAAACAACATTGTGATGGAAACTTTCAGTGTGTGGCATGGAGGGGGGATTTTGGTTTGGTGGAAACTAATTATGTTAAACAATAGCCGACAATGCCACCTAGGGGCGTGCACCCCAGGAAATACACAACAGGTAAATACTAAGGACACTCAGGTTCGAAGCTGAAGAGACGTGTTTCACAAGAATGTAAAAGAATTTATAGAAATACTGTAAATCAAAGAAGAACAAATGCAAGACAAAAAGTAAGGTGAATTATTTGGAGAAGGAAAACTGCTTAGACAGCAGAATGCAAATACTATTAGGGGAATTAAAATATAAATATAATAATATAGTACTTTATTTTATTACAGAATCTAAAATAGTCTAAAAGAGATCAAATGTAAAGTTGGGCTTTAAAATACTAACAAACCAGAAATTAACTACGGGTGTATTCACACCAGGAAAGTCCTTTAGTCCGCTTTCTTTGGTTCGGACCAAATACAATGTTTCTTTTTTGGTTTGGTGCGGTTTGTATGAGGCCCAGAATTCATAAACAAAACCACGTGTGTGAAGATCGTTCAATCATTGGATAAAAAGGTTGAGGGCGGGGTAAAGCCGTAATCGCAAGATGAAAGTAAACATGGAGAATAATGGAGAACTTGCATGCTGCACTCACTCTCCTGGTATTAAACATTTTAGCAACAATTTCATCCATTTAGTACAGGTACGAAAATATTTAATTGTGTAAAAAATGTAGATCTATGTGTGGGCAATCAACCGGTGTTATGATGAATGTGGCCGAGGTTATAAATGACGTATGTGGCGCAGGGGAAAGGAGGAGGATCAGACTGCTGCTGTTCTGTTCATAGTCTGTGTGATTTAAATGTTTTGGATAATAAAAGAACAGAGTGATGAAAGTGTCTGAAAGATAGACTAAAGATTACCTCCGCGTCTTATATCAAAGAAGTAGGCAATAGAAACCAAACAATTATTTCCCTTAATGCGCGAGGCTACGGGAGCCTGTTATGTCCAAAAAGCCGTACGATTTTTAGAGCTGGGTCGGACTGAGGTCTGGTTGCTTTCACACCTCAAACGAACCGTACCAGGGTTTGTTTGGAAGCGAACCGAGACCACCTCTTCGGCTGGGTCCCGGTCCGGCTGTTTGTTGCGCACCTGAGTTCAATGGTTTGTATTCACACCGACTCAAAAGGTCTGCGCCGGGGTTTTAGTTCGTTTCAAGCAAACCAAACAAGGTAGGTCTGAATACACCCTTAAACAGAGCTTAAGCCACTGAGTTAATGCAATCTCACAGCAATCTTGAGCTCAATGGGTTATATACCTGGTTAAATAAAAAAAAATATATATCAATAGTAGAAATCAATTTCAGGGTATGCAATGCACACCTGAAGGGAGGGGGGAGAGAAAACTGTCCCTCTGCTACTTTTTGTAGCAGTGTTGGAAATACGTTGATTCTACTGCTGAAACAAGCATCGTTTCTCTCACGATGTACGAGGCTATTAATCTCTGCTTTTGTCGACACTTGTTGAAAGTGAAGCATCGGCTGCTGCGTAATCTTTTCTTGAGCGTCTCTCAGGGGTCAGGGGTCTCCTTGAGCTACTAGCTTGTGTTAGCATGTTGCCTTTGCAGGTGCCTGGAAAGATTTGATGTTGAGTTCGCAGCAGTTAAGAGTTGTTTCTGGCCGTGATACACTTCACACTTTACTCACATGTTTTTTTTTACACAGGACAGGAAAGGGCAGGAGCTCTATAATCTCTAGCATCTTTGTTGGTTCCAGTGGTCTTGCAACTATATATGATCCCATGGTTCTGGAAAGCACCTGCAGGATGAGATTTTACAAATTTCCTCTGGACACTCAAATCTGCAACTTCACCTTCATGGCAGTCTCACCCTATGGTAAGCTTTTATAGTGTATGTATAGTTCCTATCATTTATTTTCCCTCCTGTCTCAGTTTAAATGCATGTGTGTACTTCAATGACTTTGTCACCTGAAATAAAATACTTGACTTTTCCATCTGATTAAATCTGGAGAAAACCCTGATGAGTTTATATTTTTCTCAAATTGTAGGTGGAGATATTGAACTTCAAGGATTTCAAGGTCTTCGTGACTTGGATGAGAGCATGTCTGAGTGGCATCTGATGAACGTAAAAATAGATCACTACAGTGATGGCTTTTCAATAATCGTTTACTCAGTAAGTAACGTCTGTGACTGAATATTCATGACTTTAGTTGGTAAACGTTTCTGTGGCTTCAAATTAAACCATCAATAATACACAGAATGATTATACATTAGACATTCATGACTTTGAGTAGTCAGAAAACTAGAAAATAAAAATATGATCATGATGATAAATGATCTTAAAAATAATCAAACACAAAATCACTGCATGAAGCAGGAAGGAAGACAAAGAGAAACCCACTTATCAATAAGCTATTACTTTTCAAAATAAAACATGAAATTCACAAGACAGACAAAACATGACAAGACACCCCCCACCGCTGTGTGACAGAAACAGAATAACGTCTTCATAGATGTCTATTCTGTCTTTTCCAAACACCTTGAGCCTTGCTGGGTAGATGATGTGGGATTTCACCTGTGTTTTCTAAGTGGGTGCACTTGGTTTCGTTCCTGTTGGATTTTAGATGTAAAGTCTTGCTCAAACAAGATTCTTGATCCCTGCAGAAGGATTTCTCTTTTCCCCCATGCCGATTTCAGAACTTGCTGTCTCATGCCCCAATCAACAAAAGAAACAATATCAAACGTGGTCGAGGGCTCTTGTTCTCTGCGCGTTTACTTGCTGCGGCTCGGTGTGCTCGTGAAATTTTCTGTTGCGCATGAAGTCCCAGTTTGTCCTTAACCCTCAGGCAACAAACCACTATTTTGGCTCACAAACTGCCCCCTTGATTTTTTTAAATAAAAGATCACATAACAACCCTAATGACAAGTCTGTGACCAATGAAATTTGAGGTGGGCGAGGGTTTGACCTTCCGTCTGGGGTCTAGATAGTCCTTTTGGGACCATAGCCGGCTTGGACACACTGCTACCAGAAGGTAAGATAAAGTTAGCTTTTTAACATGTAGCAGTATACAGACAGACAGGACACAAGACATTAGTTACAATACTAATGAAGATAAAAATGAAAGAATTAGCAAGAATTAAACCATTAAAAATAACTTATGATAGGGGGCATTAAGATAACTTCACTTAATGTGAATGGTTTGAACAATCCAATAAAAAGGAATAAAGTGTTAACAAAGATGAAGAGAGAGGGAGGAAATGTTATGTTCCTCCAGGAAACTCACCTCTCTAGAGAAGAACACAAGAAACTAGAAAGATTGGTAAATGCTCAAGTACACTCATCCTCCTTTTACTCACTCTGCAAGGAGGGGAGTAGCGATACTGATTACGAACAACACCCTCTTCCATACTGAGAAAACGGTAGCAGATAAAGATGGGAGATGTACACTGGTTAATGGAAGAATAGACAATGCAGATATAACATTTTTAAATGTATACAAGCCACCGGAACAAGGACCAGACTTTATATCCAAAATAATTGACTTGATCACCTTAGAGGCAAAAGGAACAGTGGTTCTGGGGGATGATCTAAACCTTGTCACGAACCCCAACCCAGACAGCCAATACAATGTAAAGCATAGAGCAGAAAAGGCTTCACAAATACTAAAAGCAGCAGAGACTGAGTTTGGTTTTATAGACATCTGGAGAAAATTAAATCCATACAAGAGAGACTACACTTACTACTCCGCATCCCACAACAAAAATTCAAGACTGAAAAAAATAGAAAAAGCATGAACTTTCACCAAACAAAGGTACTATGATAGCGGACCAAAAGCTCAAAAGCTACTGGCATTCCGGCTGAAAAAACAACATTTTTCCAGGAACAGGAAAAACTCCAGCTGAAGTCCGAGTGAAAAATGTGTCTATTTGCGTTCACACATGCAGCTCCTTCTGGAAATTTCTCCATCATGAAACAATTTATTGATATGAAATCTGAAGTTATATGATCGTATATAGACTGTTTGAATATAGCCTTTTTGTCAACCATCTTAACTTTCCACATGATTTCACAGCTCAAGATAAAGAGGCAGTCAATGCTCTATATCCTCAACTTCATTCTGCCCATCCTGTTCTTCTTGTGTCTGGACTTGGCCTCCTTCCTGATCTCAGAAAACGGAGGCGAGAAGCTCAGCTTCAAGGTGACTGTGCTGCTGGCTGTCACAGTGATGCAGCTGATTCTGAATGACATCCTGCCTTCCTCCTCAGACAGGATCCCCCTCATAGGTAAAGACGTTCAATGGCTGCCTTTGTTGATTAATCATTTAACAGCAACTTCTTAATCAATGTGTCGTCATCTTTAGACTTTAGATCTTTCGTAATGCTGCTTTCTCCTCAGCGGTCTTTTGTATCGGGACTTTCATTTTGATGATGATGAGCCTCTTGGAGACTATTTTGGTGATGTATCTGATGGAAAGAGATTCTGTATCACAAGACAAAGAGGCAGAAAAAGACCAAAGCCTGAAAGAGGACTGCACTGACAAGCATGGGAAACTCCAAAACTGCTTTAGAGGTGACAATTTAAAAAATGTGTAAATATACATCATTAAAAAAGGGTCACAGCTGGTTACTTTGAGGAGCTGCAAAGATGTTACTCCAGATATTCAGCATGTTCAATACGTTTGATCCAATGAAGTCTAACCTGTCTCATATATCTTCACAGACATTAACAAATGGGTTCACTCGACCTGTGTCAGTGATGTTTCCCTCAGTGAGACGGCATCTGAACTGCTGCCGGTGGCAAAAGAGGTAAAGATGAAGCTGTATGTTAACATTAACAGAGATTGTTCCATGGTGTATATACTCCACAGGAGATGAGAAACTCTGTTGTTAAAATCATATTTGGTGGTTACCATAGTTAATTTGAGGCTGACTTTGTAATTTGTAGTTCTCTGATATCATAGTGGTGCCCCTGGGTTTAGTAAGCCCAGTTTATTAATAGTGTTGATTTATATTATTAATTAATTAAGAATAATTATTGATGTTAATTTGATAACCACATTTTAAAACCCAATGCGATGATAATTCCGCACTTTCGTTACTGTATTACGAGTTGGTCACAGGCATGTAAAACAGCACTAAGGCCCCTGGAATCATTATACAAAAGCTCTCTTAAAGTCCATGACAAGAAATCGCGGCTATATCACCACTGTCATATTCTTAAAAAATATAGTATGTGTAGTTTTGAAAATATAATCATATATTCAGATCTTTGCCTGTTGTTCAAGATAGTTAATGGTATGGTATTTCCTCCGTTAAAAAAGTTTATCTCACTCAGCTCAGAAATCACATCTCGAACCACTCGGTCGACGGTTCGAGGCCAGTGTAGGATTCCTCAGTGTAAGACAGCATTCGGCAGCTCAGCTTTCTCCAGTGTGGCCATCAGACAGTGGAATAAGTTGCCAACAGAGCTGACCACATGTGTACATTTCAACACTTTTTCACACCAGGCCAAAAAATGGCTTCTTTTAAAACAAGCCTGCTCCCACAATGTAGTGTAATTAGTGTGTATGTGAAAGTTAGTTCCTCTTTTTATCCAGTATGTAACTGGTGTGTATGTGAAAGTTTTAAATGCGATGTAATGCTTTGGAGTGTACATACTTTGTATGTTAACAACAGCCTGCCCAGGGACTGCAGGTGGAAATTAGCACAAGTGCTACAACCTGGTACAATGCATCTCTCCTTTCTGAGGTTAATGTATAGTGTACACTGACCCTGTTCAAATAAAAAAATAAGTAAAAAAAATAAAAATAAAATAAAATATAAAAATATTGACCGCATATTGGCTTAACATTGGGGAGCCCCGTGTGAGGCCCTAAATAAACCCGCTTTGCTGCGTTGTTTATACACAGTAATCCAATTTTTGATCCTTAAAGGGATTCTTCTGACAGAAATTCTTTTTTCTTTGGGAGAAAACTAAAGTCTGTAGAACCATGTTCAAACCCTGCAGGATGAGGTCGAATCCCTGCAGGCAGAAACAGATTTATTCATCAGCACTACAAAACTACCAAACAGCTAATGCAGGTTTTATGCCTAGCGTTGGACATTTAGACAGTCTGCCTAGACTTTGTCTCACTATCATGATGTCTATAAATGTTTTTAACTTTTAGGGTAGCAGCAGCCGAGTGAGCGAGGAATGCCAGCTGGAGAAGCTATCTGAAGAGCTGAGGGAGGTGAAGCTGCTGCTCAGCATCAGGAAGGACGAAGACAAGCCCGGCTACTGGACCAGAATGACTAAAACGATCAACAGAATCTACATGATTGTTTATGTCATAACTGCCAGTTTGTTTTTAGGTGTTCTGTTTTCACGTTGGTTCGCTGAGGAAAACAATTAGTGTGATCAATAAAGTCAAGTAATCAAGAATGTGCTGAGAAGTAGGCACTCACAAAAAGTAAAGAGCTGGGATAATGCCTTTGTTAAGATATGATGTGGTAAGTGTTTATATGCATGCAGGATGCATGATGGGACAGTAGTTAGCGTTGATACCTCACAGGGAGGTTCAATTCCCCCGTCTGTCAGGAGCCTCTCTGTGTGGAGTCTGCATGTTCTCCACGTATATCCGTGGGTTCTCTCCGGCTTCCTCCCACAGTCTAAACACATGCTCTTTAGGTTAACTGGTGACTCTAAATGACCAGTAGGTGTGAATGTGGCTGGTTTTCTGTCTCTATATGTCAGCTCTGTGATTGACTGGGGAACCGTCCAATGAGAGCTAGGATGGGCTCCTGGCCCCTGCAGCCCTTAACAGCAAGAAGCTGTATAGATAATGCATGGATGGATATATGCATGCATATAAATGTGTCTTTACACCCATCCATATAATATAACAAAAAAACACAGGGGTTTTAAATAAATGTGAAATGTAAAAACAAAATATATGTAGCGTGCCATTAAGTGCATGAAAGGTTTTAGCATGCATCTTCATAAGGCTTTGTTTTGTTCAACCAGAAATCTGACTCAAGCAATCAAATGAGCAGAGAAAACATTAACCCATGCAGTTTATGATGCAAACGTTTTGGATTGTTTTGTCTATAATCATGTATGAAATGAATCTTGATATCTTCTGTCACTACAGGCTCTGTAGACGTGTATCAAACTCTTTATAAAGCAAAACAAACATGACAAGTAAAATATTCTCTGGTGCTCATTTCAGTGTTCTTGAGAGTGGTACCTCCTTACTTCCATCAGGTGTGTGTTTGATCTGTCACCACTCCGCCAAGGCAGTGGAGCAGAGGTTTTCAATTTAGTCGATGTGTGTGCTTCCTGTGTTAGGCTTCTATTGCTGCCGGATGCCGGAGAACGATTCATCAATTTACCAAAGAGCAGATTGAGCTGGACAGGAAGTCAGACACTGGGTTTATTTTCAAAATAAAACCCATTTCTGTCGTTTGTCGGTTGACAACAAGAAGTTTGTTGTCGTGTTTGTACAAGTTTTTTTCTACGGTTTCATACCAAATATAAGGTGTTATCTCAGGATGTCATGAGTGATTCAGTAATCACCACAGGAACTCCTTGGTCTCGTGACTCCAGCTGTCCACTGCTCTGTAGTGGACAGCTCAGAACACAGCCTGTGGGTGTTGACGGATGATGGAGAAAAATGTCCTATAATAAACATTCTCCAGAAATTTGACTTTTAATATATTAAAGTTGGAAGATTTATTTTTACCGTGCTGAATATTGTAGGCGCTGCCAGTCCAAAAGAATGGAGCTGTTATCAGACAGGATCCCTGCAGGGCCAGGTGTGTCTGTGGGCCGACGCATTGCTAGTTACACAACAGATTTCTGTCTTTAGAAGATTTACTTCATTGATCCCCGAAGGGAAACTTTACACTCTATGAATCATGCAACATGCACATAATGTGATATATACAGCACATATGCACAATCAGGATCCGGACATGCATTAATGGAGAGATGTCAGAGTGAGTGAGCGGCCCCCGACAGGCGCTCCTGAGCTGGTTGGTGCAAGGACATCTCAGCAAAGTGTATAAAGTGATGTTGTCTGGCATCTCTGCAGCTATCAGACCAATTTCCAGATTTTTGATCCGCACCGGGACTTGAACCGGCGACCCTCCCAACCAAAACCCTCTTAAATAGACACAAGGCAACGTTTCAATGTGAAGGAGCAGCAGCTCTACTCTGAGCGCCCCATGAATGTCTGAGCTCCTCACCCTATCGTCCAGCCACCCTACAGAGGAAACTAATTTATCTATTAAGCAGCAAATGCTAAGAAATATATTTAACTGAGCAGTCCTTTATGAACTAAAGTATGTATGTCAGTCCTTCTACTTTACTCTGAATAGCAGGGACTTTCTGTGCTGTTGACTTTAAACCAAGTTTTTATGTGGTCTGAGGTGCAGTCGATTTGCATGTCCTCCAGGCTGACCTCACATCATTTTAAGACCAACACACCTGTAGGTGCTAACAGTGACATTTGCCTTCAAACAATGTGAGCACTGAGCTTAAATAAGTCAGCTGCATCAGGTGGAATATAGGAGAGACACCTGCACCAAGACCCTTTGAGCTGGGCGTAGGACAAAGTGTTGTGCTGAAGTTCTGAGTTCTTTCTAAATGGGGAACAAAACTTGAAGAAGAAGCAGCTCTTTTAACACTGCAGCTAATTGTTTCTTGGACGTGTTGGGTTAAAGCTCTTATATGTTAAAGTGCTTTTTTCCAGGAAATCTTACCAGCCTCAATGGATGAAGTGAGACGTAAACATGTTTTTGTTTCATAAAACAGTTGAGGTTAAAACCACTTCCCTGTTGGATTAGTCGAGTTTCTATCATTAGGCAAATGAGAGATGAAATAAAGTGTCCTGCCCTCTTTCAGCACAGAGCACTGATGTATAAAGTCCAACAAACATTTACAGACAACATAAAGGAGAGGGATTGTTACAGGCTGTGCAGACGCTGCTCAGTCAGGATGCTCGCAGGTTTCCTCCTGTTGCTCCTCCTCACAGGTAAGCCGGGACATTTCTTTTAGATGCATGCGATTGCAAAGGTCTGATATGAAGGAGAAGAATACAGTTTGGTTTGTGTTTCAGCTTGGAAAACAAAAGTCAAATATCTACCATCTGTCTGCTCCTTAAAAGACGTGCCACTGTTGTAGTGGTTTTTAAAATTGTTTCTTTGTATCAAACTAATGTTGTCGCCTTCTTGACTGGTACTCTGTAGAAGGAGAACGTGTCTCTCAGTGGGATTTTGCAAGTAGTTCTTCATTTTATTTATTTTCTATTTTACCGTGACGGTGGCTCAGTTGGTATAGTCAGTCATCTCTCAAACAGAATGTCAGGGTTTCCGAAGTGTCCCTTGGCAAGGCACTTAACTCGAAGTTGCTCCTGCAGCTTTGGTGCTTTTATTGAATCCGTTTTTGAACGTTTACTTTCTTTCGTTATTTCTGTACAAAACTTATTTTGACATTGCCTTAAAGAGCATATTGCAGGTTAAAAAAAGTTTAAATGAACACTTCATGTTGTCTGATAAGGGCTGTAGAATAAGTACATCAATGTTCTGTATGTTCTTCAACACATAAGAGCTCTAATTTAATTTAGAGGAGAAAGTGGCTGTTTTTAGCGTAGCTGTTTAGAACTCGCTTTTTTTCAACAATGCGTCACATGACGTTCTGCTACTCTGCTTTGATGGGCTTTATGCGTACGTGCATGAATGAATGAATGAAGCCTTTATTGCCCCTGGGGGAACTTGTCTTGCACCGAGAGCATGAAACACTTTACAAACAAGAAGGCAGCACAAAAGAATTAAACTCACATCGCTGTGAACTCACATCAGGAGAATCCTGCACCATACACTGTATTTTCTATAACAGCATCAGGAATAAACAATAAAGACATAGTGCTGCATTTCCACAGGCCGTGTAATCGGGTTTTATGTCTCTCTCTCTCTCTCTCTCTCTCTCTCTCTGTCTCTCTCTCTCTCTCTCGCACAGCGCGGCACCGTAATACGTTGTACAGATTTGTTTTTACGAGTAACTCCCATACAATGTAAAGGTGAATGATCGGCACTTGCCCCTTCTACAAATTGTTTTTTAATTGATTGAATGGGATTCAAACTTTACATATGCTGATGTGTACACAGCACTCGCCCATATATGGCGAGCTGACACCTGTCACTCAGCAGGACGCCTGCTCCGGGTCTCTCCTCACACCACAGCTTCTCTCCTGAGGCCGTTATTCCTCTAATCCTGCCTGTTTCTGCTCTCTATCACATCTAACAGGTTCACAATAATAAGCCAGTGGACCATCATATGTAAAGGAATACATATTTTCTTCCTCTATATTGACGGGAGTGACACTCAGATCCATGATTTTCTATGTTAAACAAATGGGGATTCAGCGGGACTCCCTTATGTTACGTCACAGCTGAATGTGGAAGTAAAGAGCAAAGACTAAAACATCTCCAGGAGACCCTGTGGGTTATTCATTTCAGAATTTCTTTAAAAACAGTATTGTTAACGTATTTTCCTATGATTAGTTAAGTTTTGTCTTTAACCTGCAATATGCTCTTTAAGACATTATTTAGTTGTGGATTAAATTGAATGAAATTATTGATTAAGCTTCCACTCAGATTGGTTGAACCTTAATCAATGTGATTATTTCTGTGATTATTTTTTTCGGTTTTTACCATGTTTTAGTGGGTTAAATAGTAGTACCTTTTCTTGTGTTTTCTAATGTTGTAGTATTGGAAATATTTAAGTTAAGTTTAATAACAATTGTTTATTTATATTAATAATGAACAATTATTCTTTTAACTTTTTTTAACCACATTTTAAAACACAACATAAATGTTGACCACGTATTAGCTCTGCGAAACCCCAACGTAATTGGTGCCCCCTGTGAGGCCCTTAATAAACCAGCTTTGTCGCATTGTTTATACACAGTAATTCAAAAATGTTAATCCCTAAAGGAATTCTGCTGAAGGAAATTATCTTTTCTTTTGGAGAAAACTAAAGCCTGCAGAACCATATCCAAACCCTGAAGGATGAGGTCCAATCTTTGCAGGCAGAAAACACATTTATCCTTCAGCACTACAAAACTAGCAAGCAGCTAATGCAGGTTTTATGCCTAGTGTTAGACATTTAGACAGTCTGTCCAAACTTTGCCTTAGTTTATCCCCAGACCAAATGCCTACTGATATTGTAATATTTGGTTGTTCTCTAATATCAGAGTGGTGCCCTTGGTATATTAAACTCAGTTAAATAATTATGTTGATTTATATTAAGAATTAAATACAGATATTTATTACTGTTAATTAGATTTGCCAAATTGTACTTTATTTTAAAGATTTATTTTTGGCCTTTATGCCTTCATCACAGAGAGGAAAGTGGATAGAGGCGGAAATCAGGGCAAGAGAGTGGGGAGAGACATGTGGGAAATGAGCCACAGGCCGGACACGAACCCGGGCCGCCCGCGCGAGGACTGAGCATCAACGCATCAACGCGTGCGCTACCGCTGCGTCACCAGCGCGCCCTTAAATTGTACTTTATAAAATAAAAATGCTTTTCATTTGTAGAGAACTTTACATTTGAGAATCTCAAAGTGCTTCAGAGTTTAAAGGAATAAACCCAACATAAATGTTGTGCTGTGTTGGCCGTATATTGGCTTCTGCAAAACCCAAACATTATGGTGCCCCGTGTGAGACCTTCAACACCATCATGACATTGAGTCAACTTTTTGAGGTCTCAGTTGAGCTCAGCACTGATTTTTCCACATGATTACTTTGATTTGATTTGAAAATAACAATTTTACTGACACCCCACGGTTTCAGAGGCAACCTTTCCAGTGTCACAGTCTAAATGAGACATGACTGCTACCCAAGATGGTGATTTTTAATTGATATTTACGGTCTTGGTTTTGTCTCTATCACTAAATTTCGTTGTCTGGTTTGTTTGGGTTCTCGGTTAGTGTTTTTTGATTACAACACTAGTGATGTCCCTTGTTGTTACACCTGTTTTGTAATCTGTGTCATGATGGATGTCGATCTTGCCGGGTGCAAACAAATCTATGGTCATAAATGAAGTCATGAAGATATATTACTTAGATATAAACTTGGGCAATAAAATAGTGAAATTAGAAAGATCTATATTCTTTTGTGTCAGGTGGAAGTTCCTCTGATGTCACAGAGCCTCCTGGTGATCAACAGACATACAATGAGAGCTCTACAGGAGGTATGTAAAAATGCACCAGTGCTTTGTTTTAAAACTATATCAGAGGTCTTTGTTGGTGGGAGTAATTGGAGTGAATTTGCAAGAAAATATTGTAATTAGAAACATGTATATTCTTTTGTGTCAGATGGAAGTACCTATAATGATCCAACACCTGATTACAATCGGAGAGGTATGTAAAAATGCACCAGCCCTTTGTTTTAAAACTATTTCAGAGGTTCTTGCTGGGGGGAGGTACTGCAGTACATTTGCAAGAAAATATTAAAATTAGAAAGACGTATAATCTTTTGTTTCAGGTGGAAATTCCTCTGGTGTCACAGACCCTCCTGGTGATCAACAAACGTACAATGAGAGCTCTACAGGAGGTATGTAAAAATTCACCAGCCCAATGTTTTAAAACTCCTGGTTGTTCCAAAGTCGAAACTAAAATCTAAAGGTGACCTTTAGATTGACCTTTTCAGTCACTCCGGACCTTCAGGCATACGGCCTAAATGCTGTTCGGGAGGACGGCCCAAAGACCGACCAGACATGGGAATCAGTTCAGGGGGACGGCCAAGTGGCAGACCAACAAGGGGGATAAGTTCAGAGGGGCAGCCAGGTGGGCAGCCGGGAGGCCAATCAGCGAAAGGCAGGACCTCCGCCAAAGGGCCAGCCGGACCATTGACGTGGGGGCAGGAGCCGCCGGAAAATCCGACAAGAATGTAGCAGCTGCTGGAACTCCAAATGAGAGCCCTGGAGTGGCCGGTGGTGCCACCCATGGAGATACAATAGTGTGCAGGACGTCCAGCCAGGAAACGGGAGCTGGCAGAACCTCCCACGGAGAGACAGTGGGCAAATACTCCTACAAAGAAACAGAAGGGGACAGATCCACCAACGGAGACACTGAAGTGGGCAGAATCTCCCACGGAGGATCCCAAGAGTCGGCCGGACCGCTAACAGAGAAACAGGATGGACCTTCCAATCCAAAACAAGGGGTCGAAGGTTCTCAGCAAGCCAGGAACACAGACGCAGCTAAAGGTTGGTTCACACGGCAGGATTTTCAAATTGCCGGCCGATTTCCCAAACCTTAGAGACCACACACATGGCGATAAATAATCCGAGATTTTACAGTTTTGGTCGTACAGTGTGTGGTAACACGGCAACATCAACACACACGAACCACTCGCGAACGTCAGACGGGAAATCTCGCAAAACCTCTCGAGATCAAACGTGATTCCAGAGTCCACAAACGGGTGATGTAATAGGGATCGTTTGTGCTGTTTTTATCTGAAAAACACGTTTTAAAAAGAGGCATCGGTCAAAGGAGAGGAGACAACGGGAGCATGAGCTGTACTTGCTACATGATAATATGGAGGTGAGTTGTTGTTGTTTTGCTACCAGTGTTTTCGCTACACTGTCACCTCGCTGTCTGATTGGCTACGCGTCACAGTCAACAGCCCCGTGCTTGTTTCCTCTTGGGGGGGAACACCACACATGATGAAAACAATCCAACATGTTGAATATCCCTGATTTGAGATCGGAGCGGTCCCGACATTCTTCCGACCAGAGGAGAGTAGTCTGAACACACCACACACGGCAGGATGATCTTATAAGATTATTTTATGATGATCGGGGCGTCCTTACGATTTTTAGAAGGGTAGAATTGAGGCCAAAATCGGCATAATTATCCTGCCGTATGAACCAGGCTTAAGCAGTCCCAGGAACAGGGACAGAGTGCTCTGCAGGTACAAAAACAGGATGCAGTTGACGCTCTGCTGGAACTAAGGGCAGACAGCGCTCTGTTTGACCAGGATCAGGAAGCAGGAGGCACTCTGAAGGATCAGGAAGCAGGAGGCACTCTGAAGGATCAGGAAGCAGGAGGCGCTCAGTGGGACCAGGAAGCAGGAAGCTCTGAGGCTTGAATTGAGGCGTGGGCTGCAGCATAAGCCGAGGCCTTAGTTGTGGCCTGGGTTAAGGCTTGAGTTCAGGTCTTTGTTAAGGCTTGAGTTCAGGCCTGGGCTCCGAAGCCTGAGGTGAAGCTTTGTGGAGCCTTTACTCCAAATAAAGGTCCATCAGAAAATCTACTAAGGAGCTTGAGGAGATTGAATCTGGACATCTTGAGGAATTTTGGCGTCTTCTCCTTCCTTGTGTGCCGAAAATAGAACCACTGCAAGGGAGACGGCTCTGAGTAACAACAAAAATAATCTGCTGGGTCTATACTTGGTCAGTTCATTTTGTCACGATCACTGGTTGAAAAACAGGTAGGAGGACCCAAAACGATTTATTTACACAAAAGGTTTAACACGAGGAAACATCTGACTGGTACAACACACACACGCAAAACTAAATCATGACAGTTCCTGCTGTTGTTTATGTTTTTGTATATTTGATTTTTTCATGTATTGATGATTGTAAAGCACTTTGTAAATCTGTTTTTTTAAAGGTGCTATATAAATAAAGTTATTAATATTATTTCCTCATGTCCTCCTGAGGACGAGAAACCTGTCTAACAAAGTGACGTGTCTTTATGTTTCCTCTGAAGCTCAACGGCCTCCTGAGTGCAGTCATGCGACTCTTGTGAACCACTTGAATTTGACCGACAAAGTCAAGTTTGCTATGACCCGGCCAGTTTACAACCATACAAAGGAGACAAAAGTACTGATGATTCTTCAAATAAAAGCCATTCTAGATGTGGTAAGTGAATTTAAGGAGTTCTGTCTTCTGTCAAAGAGCTTGTGATGGTTAAACTTTTCATTTTGTTTATGAAAGGAACTCTTAAAACTTCTGAATGTTCATTTAAAGACTTTTCTTCATGTTAGAAAGAATGTATTCAGAAACCACTTTAATACGACCCCCCCCCCCCCCGCACACACACACACACACACACACACACACACACACACACACACACACTACTAATGACTGCACTCTACTCACCTTCAGTGTTGTGTTTTTAAATGTATTTCTTCACAATATGTGGAATTTAATGTAAATGATGTGCATGTATCAGTATCTGACCTGTTGCTTGTTGAAAGCTTGTACTTAAAAGACATTTTAAAACACCTTAAATCTTTTTACTTTTCCCTAGATAGAGAAGGAGCAGAAACTTGTTTCTTATGTTGTTTTAGTAAGGGTGAGTTCTCTTTGAGGAGCACATTTTGATTGGCCGAATGCTCATCTCTTCTTCTGTTGTTTCAATGCTGTTCTCCCCTTTGTTCATTTTAGTCCTGGCAAAATGATTTCATCAAATGGGATCCATCTGAGTTCTGTGATATGCGTTTCATTTCTCTTCCAAGAGAACTCTTGTGGAGGCCGGATATATTCATCCAAGAAATGTTAGTTTGACTTCATGTGCATGGTCTTCAGTGTTGGGGTTGTTACTCGTAAAAGTAATACATCACTTAGTTTGTCATTGCTGAACATAATTAGTTACACTTCACTGGCAATTAAATATATAAAGTGAACCCTTACATAATCCCACATTTTTATAATGAGCACAAACATAAAAACCCACCTTAATGCTCTTTAATATAAAAAAGGCTACAGCACTGGCAGCATGCTAAATGTCTGAAAACAACATTGTGATGGAAACTTTCAGTGTGTGGCATGGAGGGGGGATTTTGGTTTGGTGGAAACTAATTATGTTAAACAATAGCCGACAATGCCACCTAGGGGCGTGCACCCCAGGAAATACACAACAGGTAAATACTAAGGACACTCAGGTTCGAAGCTGAAGAGACGTGTTTCACAAGAATGTAAAAGAATTTATAGAAATACTGTTAATCAAAGAAGAACAAATGCAAGACAAAAAGTAAGGTGAATTATTTGGAGAAGGAAAACTGCTTAGACAGCAGAATGCAAATACTATTAGGGGAATTAAAATATAAATATAATAATATAGTACTTTATTTTATTACAGAATCTAAAATAGTCTAAAAGAGATCAAATGTAAAGTTGGGCTTTAAAATACTAACAAACCAGAAATTAACTACGGGTGTATTCACACCAGGAAAGTCCTTTAGTCCGCTTTCTTTGGTTCGGACCAAATACAATGTTTCTTTTTTGGTTTGGTGCGGTTTGTATGAGGCCCAGAATTCATAAACAAAACCACGTGTGTGAAGATCGTTCAATCATTGGATAAAAAGGTTGAGGGCGGGGTAAAGCCGTAATCGCAAGATGAAAGTAAACATGGAGAATCATGGAGAACTTGCATGCTGCACTCACTCTCCTGGTATTAAACATTTTAGCAACAATTTCATCCATTTAGTACAGGTACGAAAATATTTAATTGTGTAAAAAATGTAGATCTATGTGTGGGCAATCAACCGGTGTTATGATGAATGTGGCCGAGGTTATAAATGACGTATGTGGCGCAGGGGAAAGGAGGAGGATCAGACTGCTGCTCCTCTGTTCATAGTCTGTGTGATTTAAATGTTTTGGATAATAAAAGAACAGAGCGATGAAACACCAGTGAAAGTGTCTGAAAGATAGACTAAAGATTACCTCCGCGTCTTATATCAAAGAAGTAGGCAATAGAAACCAAACAATTATTTCCCTTAATGCGCGAGGCTACGGGAGCCTGTTATGTCCAAAAAGCCGTACGATTTTTAGAGCTGGGTCGGACTGAGGTCTGGTTGCTTTCACACCTCAAACGAACCGTACTAGGGTTCGTTTGGAGGCAAACCGAGACCACCTCTTCGGCTGGGTCCCGGTCCGGCTGTTTGTTGCGCACCTGAGTTCAATGGTTTGTATTCACACCGACTCAAAAGGTCTGCGCCGGGGTTTTAGTTCGTTTCAAGCAAACCAAACAAGGTAGGTCTGAATACACCCTTAAACGGAGCTTAAGCCACTGAGTTAATGCAATCTCACAGCAATCTTGAGCTCAATGGGTTATTTACCTGGTTAAATAAAAAAAATATATATCAATAGTAGAAATCAATTTCAGGGTATGCAATGCACACCTGAAGGGAGGGGGGAGAGAAAACTGTCCCTCTGCTACTTTTTGTAGCAGTGTTGGAAATACGTTGATTCTACTGCTGAAACAGGCATCGTTTCTCTCACGATGTACGAGGCTATTAATCTCTGCTTTTGTCGATACTTGTTGAAAGTCAAGCATCGGCTGCTGCGTTATCTTTTCTTGAGCGTCTCTCAGGGGCTGGGGGTCTCCTTGAGCTACTAGCTTGTGTTAGCATGTTGCCTTTGCAGGTGACTGGAAAGATTTGATGTCGAGTTCGCAGCAGTTAAGAGTTGTTTTTGGCCGTGATACACTTCACACTTTACTCACATGTTTGTCCTTTCCTCCAACAAATTCAAAGTAGTGTGCATATTTCTAATCCAACAATTCACAAGCTACTCAAGGCAGAGATTAACATTTTCAATTTTAAACTGAAAGGTTCTGGGTAACCAGACGTTGAACAGCTCGATCAGATTTTCCTACAGGAGTTGAATTTAGATTTTTATACAGGTTATGAGACTTTTATGGAGACATTTGTGAAGAAATCCCCTCCTAGTTCACTGTAGGGGAACAAATGTAGAAAAGTCTAATCCATATTTTTTTTTTTTTTTAAAACAGGACAGGAACGGGCAAGAGCTCTCAGGTCCCTAGCATCTTTGTTGCCTTCAATGGTACTGCAACTCTATTTGATTCCATCATTCTGGAAAGCACCTGCAGGATGAGATTTTACAAATTTCCTCTGGACACTCAAATCTGCAACTTCACCTTCATGGCAGTTTCACCCTATGGTAAGCTTTTATAGTGTATGTATAGTTCCTATCATTTTTTCCTCCTGTGTCAGTTTAAATGCATGTGTGCACTTCAATGACTTTGTCAACTGAAATAAAATACTTGACTTTTGTATTTGATTAAATCTTAGACTGAGACTGAACTTTATTGATCCTTTGGGATGACTCCCTCAGGAAATGTAGGTTCCAGCAGCATATACAGTAAAGGTAGCAGGTAACAAAACAAAAAGTAACAATATAAAGAATAATACAGCATAAATAATAGAACACTCTTCCGTTGGAAAGGATATACCAAGAATATGCATGGAAGAAGCAAAATATACAAAATAAAAAGGCAATGATTATTGTTGCGATTATTGCACTTGGTTGAGATTATTATTGCACATACAAGTGAAAGTGTCCATGTGTTATTGCACAGTGAGGGTAGAAGGAAAGAAAGAAAGAAAGACGCTCCAACTCCTACCCCTCTGTCCCGTGTGCTCTAGTCCTCCTCCCCCCAAGTGAGGAGTTGTAGAGCATGATGGCATGATGGACAAAGGAGTTTTTGAGTCTGTTGGTTCTGCACTTGGGAAGGAGCAGTCTCTCACTGAAACGGCTCCTCTGGTTACTGATGACAGTGTGCAGAGGGTGGCTGGCATTGTCCATAATATCCAGCAGTTTGTTCAGTGTCCTCTTCTCTGCCACCGTCACCAGAGAGTCCAGCTTCATGCCGACCAAAGAGCCGGCCCGCCTGATCAGTTTGTCCAGTCTGGATGTGTGCTGTTTGGATATGCTGCCCCCCCAGCATACCACGGTGTAAAAAAGCACGCTGGAAACCACGGACTGGTAAAACATCCCCAGCAGCTTGCTGCAGATGTTAAAGGACCGCAGTCTCCTTAGGAAGTACATCCTGCTTTGTGTCTTCCCGTACAATCAATCAATAAATCAATCTTTATTTATATAGCGTCAATTCATAACAGGCGTTATCTCAAGACACTTTACAAAAGCAGGTAAAGGACCTTACTGTTTGTCTGTTAACATTAACAAAAGGGCAGGTAACAAGACCATGCTCATTGTTATGTTTACAAAAAGCAGGTAAAGGACCTTACTTATGGCTATATTACAAGAGCCCAGCTTAATCCGTTATAGCGTGGCAAGAAAAAACTTCCTTTTAACAGGCAGAAATCTTCAGCAGACCCGGATCATGACGGAACAGCCATCTGCTAAACTGTACTGGGCTTGAAAATGGGATGGGGGAGATGGGACAAGATGCAGAAAGAAGAATAGGATGGGATAGGTTGGGGGGGGGGGGGGGGGGGGGGGGGGGTCTGGGCAGGCCATCCTCAGGGGGAGGGGGGGGGGGTTGTTTGGGCAGGCCATCCTCACCAACAGCCCCAAGGAACCTAAGAGAGCTCAAGGAACCTAAGAGAGCTCAAAAGGAGAGGTTAGAATACAAAGATAGTGACAAGCTACTGCTTGTCACTATAGACATATCTTATTACTATAAGGTAAGAAAGCTGGGAGAGAAAGAGGGAGAGAGAGATAAGAGATCCTGGTGCCAGTTCCCCCGGTAGTCTAGGCCTATAGCAGCATAACTATGAGCTGGTCCTAAGCCGGCCCTAACTATAAGATTTATCAAAAAGAAAAGTTTTAAGTCTATTCTTAAAAGTACCTAATGTGTCTGCCTCCCGGACCCCGACTGGTAGACGATTCCAAAGGAGCGGTGCCTGATAACTAAAGGCTCTACCTCCCATAGTACTTTTAGAGGCTATAGGCACCACGAGCAGGCCTGCATTCTGGGAACGTAATGTTCTTGTTGGATAGTACGGTACAATTAACTCTTTAAGATACGATGGTGCCTGACCGTTTAGAGCTTTGTAGGTGAGCAGAAGGATTTTAAATTCTATTCTAGATTTTATAGGGAGCCAATGGAGAGAAGCCAATACAGGAGTCATGTGGTCCCTTTTCCTCGTTCTAGTAAGAACACGAGCTGCAGCGTTTTGGACGAGTTGGAGGGTCTTTAGAGATTTACCATAGCACCCTGCTAAAATAGAATTACAGTAATCCAACCTGGAGGTAACAAATGCATGAACTAATTTTTCAGCATCATTTTGTGACAGGATCTGTCTGATCTTAGAGATATTACGAAGGTGAAAATAAGCTGTCCTTGAAATTTGTTTAATGTAGGAATCAAAGGACATATCCTGATCAAATTGAACTCCTAGGTTCCTAACAGTGGTACTAGAGGCTACACTAATACTACTAAGGGCCATCATATCGGCAGAGAAAGTCTCTCTAAGGTTCTTAGGTCCAATTACTATAACTTCAGTCTTGTCTGAGTTGAGCAGTAAGAAGTTTCTGGTCATCCAGGTCCTGATGTCCTTGACGCAGGCTTCTAGTTTACGAAGCTGGTTGGTGTCTTCTGGCTTCATTGCTATGTAGAGCTGAGTATCGTCTGCATAGCAATGAAAGTTCATGGAGTGTTTTCTCATAATACTACCTAGAGGAAGCATCTATAATGTAAATAAAATCGGTCCAAGCACTGATCCTTGAGGCACTCCATGGCTAACTTTGGTGTACAAAGAGGACTCATCATGAACACGCAAAAACTGAGATCTGTCTGATAAATAGGATCTAAACCAACTTAAAGCAGTCCCTGTAACTCCAAGCAATTGTTCTAGTCTCTGTAACAAGTCCCCTGTCTGAGGCTAACAGAAGATCATTTGTTACTCTAACTAGTGCAGTCTCAGTGCTATGGTAAGCTCTAAATCCCGACTGGAACTCCTCAAACAAGCTGTTGTTGTGGAGAAAATCACACAACTGATTAGCGACCACTTTCTCTAAGATCTTGGAGATAAAAGGAAGGTTAGATATAGGTCTATAGTTAGTTAGAGTTCCTGAATCAAGAGTAGGCTTTTTAAGGAGCGGTTTAATTACAGCTACTTTAAATGACTGGGGTAAATAACCTGCTGCTAAAGATGAATTGATCATATCTAGTATGGAGCTGCTAACTAGAGGAAAGACTTCCTTAAACAACTTGGTTGGGATTGGATCTAAAAGACAAGTTGACGGTTTAGACGCAGAAATAATCGAATTTAGTTCTGAGAGGTTAATTGGAAAAAAACAGTTGAGGTTAGTATCAGAATTTGGAACCGTTTCTGCCGAATCGAAAATACAGGAGGAATCTGCACTAAGTAAAGGTAGTAAGTTGCTAATTTTGTCTCTAATGTTTACAATTTTATCATTAAAAAAGCTCATGAAATCATTACTGCTAAGGGTTAAAGGAATAGATGGCTCAAATGAACTATGACTCTCTGTCAGCCTGGCTACAGTGCTGAAGAGGTATCTAGGGCTGTTTTTATTTTCTTTGATAAGAGACGAGTAATAGGCCGTGCGGGCCTGCCGTAGAGCTTTCATATATCTATTATGACTATCTTGCCAAATTAAACGAGATTCTATCGTTTTGGTGGAGCGCCAAATTCTTTCAAATTTACGTGACGTTAGTTTTAGAGTACGGGTTTCTAAATTGTACCATGGAGCTGATCTCTGTCGTTTGATTGGCTTCTGTTTCAGGGCGGCGATTGAATCCAGAGTAACTCTAAGTGAATCCACCGCACTATCTACAAACTGATCTAGCTGAGAGGGACTAAAGTGATGATAGGAGTTTTCAACTGGGTTATAGGATGGAACTGAAACAAAGGCAGCTGAAATAGCTTCCTTAAACAGGTGGTTGGTGTGTGTTGTCCAGTCCAATTTATTGTCTAGACACAGCCCGAGGTATTTGTAGGAGTCCACAGCCTCCACTTCAGCTCCCTCTAACAGAAGAGGTTGCATCCTCTGTCTGGACCTCCCAAAGTCAATGACCAGCTCCTTGGTCTTAGAGGTGTTGAGCTGTAGCTGGTTCGTGTGGCACCATGCAGCAAAGTCCCCCACCAGTGTCCGGTACTCCTCCTCCCTGCCATCCCTGATACACTCAACAATGGCTGTGTCGTCGGCGTACTTCTGTATGTGACACAGCTCAGAGTTGTAGCAGAAGTCCGAGGTGTACAGGGTGAAGAGAACAGGGGCCAGCACTGTGCCCTGGGGGGCTCCCGTGCTGCTAACCACAGTGTCAGACGTGATGTCCATCAGCCTGATGTACTGAGGCCTGCCCGTGAGGTAGTCAAAGATCCAGTTCACTAGTTGGGGGTCCACTCCCATCCCGCTCAGTTTGTCCCGGAGCAGGGGGGGCTGGATAGTGTTGAAAGCACTGGAGAAGTCCAAGAAGAGGATCCTCACAGTGCCGCTTCCCTTATCCAGATGGGAGTGGGCTCGATGTAGCAGGTACAGGATGGCATCCTCCACACCAACACCTGGCTGGTACGCGAACTGCAGGCAGTCCTGGGTGTGTTGTACTTGGGGTCTGAGTAGGCTGAGGAAGAGTCGCTCCAGCGTCTTCATTAGGTGTGAAGTGAGTGCCACCGGTCGGTAGTCATTTGGCTCGCTGGGCCGGTTCTTCTTTGGACCCGGAACGATGCATGATGTCTTCCATAGGGTGGGCACTCTCCCTAGCTGCAGGCTAAGGTTGAAGAGCCGTTGTAGTGGTTCCCCCAGTTCAGCAGCGCAGGTCTTCAATAGCCTTGGACACACTTTGTCCGGACCAGCCGCTTTCCTGGGTTGGAGCTTCCTCAGCTGTCCTTTGACCTGGTCTGTGGTAAGATGGGGCGGAGATTGTGTTGAGGAGGGCGGTGTTGTGGTTTCCGGGGGGAGGTGTGCAGAGGGAAGGAGGAGAGATGGCTGCGGTGAGGGTGGGAGAGGGGGGGGCAGGGACTGGTCGAACCGGTTGAAGAAATCTGGAGAAAACCCTGATGTGTTTATATTTTTTCTCAAATTGTAGGTAAAGGTATTGAACTTCAAGGATTTGAAGATCGTGATGATTTGGATGAGAGCATGTCTGAGTGGAATGTGATGAACGTAACAATAGATCACGACAGTCTTCATGGCTTTCCGATAATCGTTTACTCAGTAAGTACCGTCTGTGACTGAATATTCATGACTTTAGTTGGTAAACGTTTCTGTTACTTCAAATTAAACCATCAATAATACACAGAATGATTATACATTAGACATTCATGACTTTGAGTAGTCAGAAAACTAGAAAATAAAAATACAAGTCTATTAACCTTCATATTTGATTTACTGTTATAACACAACGTGATGATAACACTGTCCATAAGCAAAGAGGAGTAGGAAGAAGAATACTTGTAATATAACTAAAGATACTATTGAAACTGTCAGGCCTGGACAAAGGGGACGACTCAAATGCAGAGAACGTATTAAAAAAAAATCTTTATTTTTCAAGCACGCAAATGACTAAAAGGCAGAGCGATAACATAAGTAGGCTATGAAAACCTGAATATATAAAATAAAGCAAAACTCTAGAGAGAACAAAATCACTGCAATAAAGGCAGGCTAAAAAGGCTATGATAAGTGATCTTAAAAATAATCAAACACAAAGTCACTGCATGAAGCAGGAAGGAAGACAAAGAGAAATACACTTATCAATAAGCTATTACTTTTCAAAATAAAACATGAAATTCACAAGACAGACAAAACATGACAAGACACCCCCCACCGCTGTGTGACAGAAACAGAATAACGTCTTCATAGATGTCCATTTTGTCTTTTCCAAACACCTTGAGCCTTGCTGGGTAGATGATGTGGGATTTCACCTGTGTTTTCTAATTGGGTGCACTTGGTTTCGTTCCTGTTGGATTTTAGATGTAAAGTCTTGCTCAAACAAGATTCTTCATCCCTGCAGAAGGATTTCTCTTTTCCCCCATGCCGATTTAAGGCTGGTTCACACGGCAGGATTTTAAAATTGTCGGCAGATTTCCCAAACTTTAGAGACCACACACACGGCGATAAATAATCAGAGGTTTTACAGTTTTGGTCGTACAGTGTGTGGTGTGCGGCCACACGGCAACATCAACACACCACACACGAACCGATTTCACTCGCGAACGTCCTCCGATCAGACTGGAAATCTCGCAAAACCTCTCGAGATCAAACGTGATTCCAGAGTCAACAAATGGTCAAAGAGGATGTAATAGGGATCGTTTGTGCTGTTTTTATCTGAAAAAACACGTTTTAAAAAGAGGCGTCGGTCAAAGGAGTGGAGACAACGGGAGCATGAGCTGTACTTGCTACATGTTGATATGGAGGTGAGTAGCAGTTGTTTTGCTACCGGTGTTTTCGCTAATAAGTCACCTCGCTTTCTGATTGGCTACGCGTCACAGTCAACAGGCTCGTGCTTGTTTCTCCTCGGGGGGAAACACCACACATGATGAGAGATCGGGCCAAAACAATCCAACATGTTGAATATCCCCGATTTGAGATCGGAGCGGTCCCGACATTCTTCCGACCAGACGAGAACGTTCTGAACACACCACACACGGCAGGATGATCTTATAAGATTATCTTATGATGATCGGGGCGTCCTTAAGATTATCGGAAGGGGAGAATCGGGGCCAAAATCGGCGTGATTATCCTGCCGTGTGAACCAGGCTTTAGGAACTTGCTGTCTCATGCCCCAATCAACACAAAACACAATATCGAACGTGGTCGAGGGCTCTTGTTCTCTGCGCGTTTACTCGCTACGGCTCGGTGTGCTCGTGAAATTTTCTGTTGCGCATGAAGTCCCAGTTTGTCCTTAACCCTCAGGCAACAAACCACTATTTTGGCTCACAAACTGCCCCCTTGATTTAAAAAAAAATAAAAGATCACATAACAACCCTAATGACAAGTCTGTGACCAATGAAATTTGAGGTGGGCGAGGGTTTGACCTTCCGTCTGGGGTCTGGATAGTCCTTTTTGGGACCATAGCCAGCTTGGACACACTGCTACCAGAAGGTAAGATAAAGTTAGCTTTTTAACATGTAGCAGTATACAGACAGGCAGGACACAAGACATTAGTTACAATACTAATGAAGATAAAAATGAAAGAATTAGCAAGAATTAAACCATTAAAAATAACTTATGATAGGGGGCATTAAGATAACTTCACTTAATGTGAATGGTTTGAACAATCCAATAAAAAGGAAAAAAGTGTTAACAAAGATGAAGAGAGAGGGAGGAAATGTTATGTTCCTCCAGGAAACTCACCTCTCTAAAGAAGAACACAAGAAACTAGAAAGATTGGTAAATGCTCAAGTACACTCATCCTCCTTTCTCTCTGCAAGGAGGGGAGTAGCGATACTGATTACGAACAACACCCTCTTCCATACAGATAAAGATGGGAGATATACACTGGTTAATGGAAGAATAGACAATGCAGAAATAACATTTTTAAATGTATACAAGCCACCGGAACAAGGACCAGACTTTATATCCAAAATAATTGACTTGATCACCTTAGAGGCAAAAGGAACAGTGGTTCTGGGGGGTGATCTAAACCTTGTCATGAACCCCAACCCAGACTGCCAATACAATGTAAAGCATAGAGCAGAAAAGGCTTCACAAATACTAAAAGCAGCAGAGACTGAGATTGGTTTTATAGACATCTGGAGAAAATTAAATCCATACAAGAGAGACTACACTTACTACTCCGCAGCCCACAACAAAAATTCAAGACTGGAAAAAATAGAAAAAGCATGAACTTTCACCAAACAAAGGTACTATGATAGCGGACCAAAAGCTCAAAAGCTACTGGCATTCCGGCTGAAAAAACAACATTTTTCCAGGAACAGGAAAAACTCCAGCTGAAGTCCGAGTGAAAAATGTGTCTATTTGCATTCACACATGCAGCTCCTTCTGGAAATTTCTCCATCATGAAACAATTTATCGATATGAAATCTGAAGTTATATGATCGTATTAAGACTGTTTGAATATAGACTTTTTGTCAACCATCTTAACTTTCCACATGATTTCACAGATCAAGATAAAGAGGCAGTCAATGCTCTATATCCTCAACTTCATTCTGCCCATCCTGTTCTTCTTGTGTCTGGACTTTGCCTCCTTCCTGATCTCAGAAAACAGAGGCGAGAAGCTCAGCTTCAAGGTGACTGTGCTGCTGGCTGTCACAGTGATGCAGCTGATTCTGAATGACATCCTGCCTTCCTCCTCAGACAGGATCCCCCTCATAGGTAAAGAAGTTCAATGGCTGCCTTTGTTGATTAATCATTTAACAGCAACTTCTTAATCAATGTGTCGTCATCTTTAGACTTTAGATCTTTCATAATGCTGCTTTCTCCTCAGCGGTCTATTGTATCGGGACTTTCATTTTGATGATGATGAGCCTCTTGGAGACTATTTTGGTGATGTATCTGATGGAAAGAGATTCTGTATCACAAGACAAAGACGCAGAAAAAGACCAAAGCCTGAAAGAGGACTGCACTGACAAGCATGGGAAACTCCAAAACTGCTTTAGAGGTGACAATTTAAAAAACGGGTCACAGCTGGTTACTTTGAGGAGCTGCAAAGATGTTACTCCAGATATTCAGCACGTTCAATACATTTTATCAAATGAAGTAGTCCTGATGTCAAACATTCCCTAACCTGTCTCATATATCTTCACAGACATTAACAAATGGGTTCGCTCGACCTGTATCAGTGATGTTTCCCTCAGTGAGACGCCATCTGAACTGCTGCCGGTGGCAAAAGAGGTAAAGATGAAGCTGTATGTTAACATTAACAGAGATTGTTCCATGGTGTATATACTCCACAGGAGATGAGAAACCCTGTTGTTAAAATCTCATATCATAGTGGTACTCCTGGGTTTAGTAAGCCCAGTTTATTAATAGTGTTGATTTATATCATTAATTAATTAAGAATAATTATTGATGTTAATTTGATAACCACATTTTAAAACCCAATGTGATGATAATTCCGCACTTTCGTTACTGTATTACGAGTTGGTCACAGGCAAGTAAAACAGCACTAAGGCCCCTGGAATCATTATACAAAAGCTCTCTTAAGGTCCATGACAAGAAATCGCGGCTATATCACCACTGTCATATTCTTAGAAAATATAGTATGTTTAGTTTTGAAAATATAATCATATATTCAAATCTTTGCCTGTTGTTCAAGATAGTTAATGGTATGGTAGCTCCTCCGTTAAAAAAGTTTATCTCACTCAGCTCAGAAATCACATCTCGAACCACTCGGTTGACGGTTCGAGGCCAGTGTAGGATTCCTCAGTGTAAGACAGCATTCGGCAGCTCAGCTTTCTCCAGTGTGGCCATCAGACAGTGGAATAAGTTGCCAACAGAGCTGACCACATGTGCACATTTCAACACTTTTTCACACCAGGCCAAAAAATGGCTTCTTTTAAAACAAGCCTGCTCCCACAATGTAGTGTAATTAGTGTGTATGTGAAAGTTAGTTCCTCTTTTTATCCAGTATGTAACTGGTGTGTATGTGATAGTTTTAAATGCAATGTAATGCTTTGGAGTGTACATACTTTGTATGTTAACAACAGCCTGCCCAGAGACTGCAGGTGGAAATTAGCTACAACCTGGTACAATGCATCTCTCCTTTTTGAGGTTAATGTATATTGTACACTGCCCCTGTTCAAATAAAAAAATAAGTTAAAAAAATAAAAATAAAATAAAAACATATTGACCGCATATTGGCTCTGCAAAATCTCAACATTGTGGTGCCCCGTGTGAGGCCCTAAATAAACCCGCTTTGCTGCGTTGTTTATACACAGTAATCCAATTTTTGATCCTTAAAGGGATTTTTCTGAAAGAAATTCTTTTTTCTTTGGGAGAAAACTAATGCATGTAGAACCATGTTCAAACCCTGCAGGATGAGGTCCAATCCCTGCAGGCAGAAATCAGATTTATACAAAACTACAGCTAATTTTAGCTAGGTTTTATGCCTAGCGTTGGACATTTAGACAGTCTGTCCAGTCTTTGCCTCACTATCATGATGTCTATAAATGTTTTTAACTTTTAGGGTAGCAGCAGCCGATTGAGCGAGGAATGCCAGGAGAAGCTATCTGAAGAACTGCTGAAGCTGCTGCTCAACATCAGGAAGGATGAAGACAAGCCCGGCTACTGGACCAGAATGACTAAAACGATCAACAGAATCTACATGATTGTTTATGTCATAACTGCCAGTTTGTTTTTAGGTGTTCTGTTTTCACGTTGGGTCGATGAGGAAAACAATTAGTGTGATCAATAAAGTCAAGTAACCAAGAATGTGCTGAGAAGTAGGCACTCACAAAAAGTAAAGAGCTGGGATAATTCCTTTGTTAAGATATGATGTGGTAAGTGTTTATATGCATGCAGGATGCATGATGGGACAGTAGTTAGCGTTGATACATCACAGGGAGGTTCAATTCCCCCGTCTGTCAGGAGCCTCTCTGTGTGGAGTCTGCATGTTCTCCACGTATATCCGTGGGTTCTCTCCGGCTTCCTCCCACAGTCTAAACACATGCTCTTTAGGTTAACTGATGACTCTAAATGACCAGTAGGTGTGAATGTGGCTGGTTTTCTGTCTCTATATGTCAGCTCTGTGATTGACTGGGGAACCGTCCAATGAGAGCTAGGATGGGCTCCTGGCCCCTGCAGCCCTTAACAGCAAGAAGCTGTATAGATAATGCATGGATGGATATATGCATGCATATTGTAGCAGTATTGAATGTTGTCCTTATGTAAATGTGTCTTAACGCCCATCCATATAGTATAACAAAAAAACACAGGGGTTTTAAATAAATGTGAAATGTATAAACAAATATGATATGTAGCGTGTCATTAAGTGCATGAAAAGTTTCAGCATGCATCTTCATAAGGCTTTGTTTTGTTCAACCAGAAATCTGACTCAAGCAATCAAATGAGCAGAGAAAACATTAACCCATGCAGTTTATGATGCAAACGTTTTGGATTGTTTTGTGTATAATCATGTATGAAATGAATCTTGATATCTTCTGTCACTACAGGCTCTGTAGACGTGTATCAAACTCTTTATAAAGCAAAATAAACATGACAAGTAAAATATTCTCTGGTGCTCATTTCAGTGTTCTTGAGAGTGGTACCTCCTTACTTCCATCAGGTGTGTGTTTGATCCGTTACCACTCCGCCAAGGCAGTGGAGCAGAAGTTTTTAATTTAGTCGATGTGTGTGCTTCCTGTGTTAGGCTTCTATTGCTGCAGGATGCCGGAGAATGATTCATCAATTTACCAAAGAGCAGATTGAGCTGGACAGGAAGTCAGACACTGGGTTTATTTTCTAAATAAAACCCATTTCTGTCGTTTGTCGGTTGACAACAATGTGCCTTCAAACAATGTGAGCACTGAGCTTAAATAAGTCAGCTGCATCAGGTGGAATATAGGAGAGATACCTTCACCAAGACCCTTTGAGCTGGGCGTAGGACAAAGTGTTGTGCTGAAGTTCTGAGTTCTTTCTAAATGGGGAACAAAACTTGAAGAAGAAGCAGCTCTTTTAACACTGCAGCTAATTGTTTCTTGGACGTGTTGGGTTAAAGCTCTTATATGTTAAAGTGCTTTTTTACAGGAAGCCTTACCAGCCTCAATGGATGAAGTGAGACGTATACATCTTTTGGTTTCATAAAACAGTTGAAGAAACTGTTGAGGTTAAAACCACTTCCCTATTGGATTAGTCGGGTTTCTATCATTAGGCAAATGAGATATGAAAAAAAGTGTCCTGCCCTCTTTCAGCACCGAGCACTGATCTATAAAGTCCAACAAACATTTACAGACAACATAAAGGAGAGGGATTGTTACAGGCTGTGCAGACGCTGCTCAGTCAGGATGCTCGCAGGTTTCCTCCTGTTGCTCCTCCTCACAGGTAAGCCGGGACATTTCTTTTAGATGCATGCGATTGCAAAGGTCTGATATGAAGGAGAAGAATACAGTTTGGTTTGTGTTTCAGCTTTGAAAACAAAAGTCAAATATCTACCATCTGTCTGCTCCTTAAAATACGTGCCACTGTTGTAGTGGTTTTTAAAATTGTTTCTTTGAATCAAACTAATGTTGTCGCCTTCTTGACTGGTACTCTGGAGAAGGAGAACGTGTCTCTCAGTGGGATTTTGCAAGTAGTTCTTCATTTTATTTAATTTCTATTTTACCGTGACGGTGGCTCAGTTGGTATAGTCAGTCATCTCTCAAACAGAATGTCAGGGTTTCCGAAGTGTCCCTTGGCAAGGCACTTAACTCGAAGTTGCTCCTGCGGCTTTGGTGCTTTTATTGAATCAGTTTTTGAACGTTTACTTTCTGTCGTTATTTCTGTACAAAACTTATTTTGACATTGCCTTAAAGAGCATATTGAAGGTTAAAACAAAGTTTAAATTAACACTTCATGTTGTCTGATAAGGGCTGTAGAATAAGTACATCAATTTTCTGTATGTTCTTCAACACATAAGTGCTCTAATTTAATTTAGAGGAGAAATTGGCTGTTTTTAACGTAGCTGTTTCGAAGTCGCTTTTTTTCAACAATGCGTCACATGACGTAACGTAAGGGAGTCTTGTTCTGTTACTCTGCTTTGATGGGCTTTATGCGTACATGTATGAATGAATGAATGAAGCCTTTATTGCCCCTGGGGGAACTTGTCTTGCACCGAGAGCATGAAACACTTTACAAACAAACATTTAGAAGGCAGCACAAAAGAATTAAAGCACAAAAAACAGGCTAAAACATGATTAAAGGAGGTGTAATGATACGTGGTAGTGAGTGAGAACAGATGCCTCCCTGCAGCACAGACTCTTCACTGCAATAGTTTGTAATTTGCGCGGCGTACATTCGGGTGCATAGTGTAAGTGGCTTGATTATTCAAAGTGTGTTTTGGTGAATTATTCCCACAACCTCAGAAACCATCGAACAGACACGTTGAATATTTCGGCATCAGGCGCAAAAGCGTTTCCTTATTAATGATTTAAATCTCTGGGTGTTTAACATAAAATATTATATACGCAGACAAGCGTTTAATGGTTTGATCTGCTGGAATCCTCTGTTATATTCTCTAGTTTGCACGTAATAGACACCGGACAGTCTGTATTAATATATGTAGTCCTACGATTTATTATAAATCCAACTCTGTTGCAAGAGAGCGTGTGTGTGTGTGTGTGTGTGTGTGTGTGTGTGTGTGCGCGCGCAGTGGGGAAAGACGGAACGCGCAGTTTGGAAACAAACTGAAACACAAGCTTTACGTCTGTCGGTCCTCTATCCCATTAAAATGTTAAACTTTTTGTAGTAGCATAATATATGTGCAAAAGCACACATTAAACTGTGGAGTGTGTGCGCTGTTGTGCACGTTTGTGTGGATTACGTTCAGTGGACGTGCGCTGTGAACTCACATCAGGAGAATCCTGCACCATACACTGTATTTTCTATAACAACGTGAGCACTGGGCTGCATCAGGAATAAACAATAAAGACATGGTGCTGCATTTGCACAGGCCGTGTAATCGGGTCCTATGTCTCTCTCTCTCTCTCTCTCTCTCTCTCTCACGCACAGCACGGCACCGTAATACGTTGCACAGATTTGCCGTTTTTACGAGCAACTCCCATACAATGTAAAGGTTAATGATCGGCACTTGCACCTTCTACAAATAGTTTTTTAATTGATTGAATGTGATTACAAACTTTACATATGCTGATGTGAACACAGCACGAGCCCAAATATGGCGAGCTGACACCTGTCACTCAGCAGGACGCCTGCTCCGGGTCTCTCCTCACACCACAACTTCACTTCTCTCCTGAGGCCGTTAATCCTCTAGTCCTGCCTGTTTCTGCTCTCTATCACATCTAACAGGTTCAGAATAATAAGCCAGCACACCATTATATGTAAAGGAATACATATTTTCTTCCTCTTTATTGACGGGAGTGACACTCGGATCCATGATTTTCTATTCAAGGATTCAAGGTTCTTTATTGTCAAATATGCTCCACATACACATACAGCACAGATGAAATTGCAATCCCCCCCCCAGTGCAAACCTGCAGTGCATAAAAAGAGCACCAAAAAAAAAAAACTAGCAATACTATACAACAAATAACTTAACTAAAGACATTTGGACAACAGATAACGAACAACAGACAATCGACAGACAAGGGCACTTGTGAGTATTTCACTATGAGGTAGAATGTGGATAAATTACAGTATTAACAATATAAACAGAGTGCAGATTAAGTTACAAAGTTAAAAAGTGAGGTAGTGTGCAAATAGTGCAAATAGCATAATCAATACAATAAACAGTACAACGGCTGTGCAGAGTTTTTAGGGTGCGTGAATTAGTGGAGCACGCGGGGAGTGGAGGTGGAGGAGGGTGAGGGGGGTTTTCTATGTTAAACAGACGGGGATTCAGCGGGATTCCCTTATGTTACGTCACAGCCGAATACGGAAGTAAAGAGCAAAGACTAAAACGTCTCCAGGAGACCCTGTGGGTTATTAATTTCTAAATTTCTTTAAAAACAGTATTGTTAACGTATTTTCCTATGATTAGTTAGGTTTTGTCTTTAACTTGCAATATGCTCTTTAAGACATCATAATTCTCCTGAAGGAAATTATCTTTTCTTTTGGAGAAAATTAAAGCCTGCAGAACCATATCCAAACCCTGAAGGATGAGGTCCAATCCTTGCAGGCAGAAAACACATTTATCCTTCAGCACTACAAAACTAGCAAGCAGCTAATTCAGGTTTTATGCCGAGTGTTAGACATTTAGACAGTCTGTCCAAACTTTGCCTTAGTTTATCCCCAGACCAAATGCCTACTGATATTGTAATATTTGGTTGTTCTCTAATATCAGAGTGGTGGTGCCCTTGGTATATTAAACTCAGTTTAATAATTATGTTGATTTATATTAAGAATTAAATACAGATTTTTATTACTGTTAATTAGATTTGCCAAATTGTGCTTTATTTTAAAGATTTTTTTTTTGGTCTTTATGCCTTTATCACAGAGAGGAAAGTGGATAGAGGCGGAAATCAGGGCGAGAGACATGCGGGAAATGAGCCACAGGCCAGACACGAACCCGGGCCGCCCGCGCGAGAACTGAACATCAATGCATGGGCCGCGTGTGCTACCGCTGCGTCACCAATGCGCCCTTAAATTGTACTTTATAAAATAAAAATGCTTTTCACTTGTAGAGAACTTTACATTTGAGAATCTCAAAGTGCTTCAGAGTTTAAAAGAATAAACTCAACATGAATGTTGTGTTGTGTTGGCCGTGTATTGGCTTCTGCAAAACCCAAACATTATGGTGCCCCGTGTGAGACATTCAAAACCATCATGACATTGAGTCAACTTTTTGAGGTCTCGGTTGAGCTCAGCACTGATTTTTCCACATGATTACTTTGATTTGATTTGAAAATAACAATTTTACTGACACCCCACGGTTTCAGAGGCAACCTTTCCAGTGTCACAGTCTAAATGAGACATGACTGCAACCCAAGATGGTGATTTTTAATTGATATTTACGGTCTTGGTTTTGTCTCTATCGCTAAATGTCGTCGTCTGGTATGTTTGGGTTCTCGGTTAGTGTTTTTTGACTACAACACTAGTGATGTCCCTTGTTGTTACACCTGTTCTGTAATCTGTGTCATGATGGATGTCGATCTTGCCGGGTGCAAACAAATCTATGGTCATAAATGAAGTCATGAAGATATATTACTTAGATATAAACTTGGGCAAAAAAATAGTGAAATTAGAAAGATCTATATTCTTTTGTGTCAGGTGGAAGTTCCTCTGTCACAGAGCCTCCTGGTGATCAACAGACGTACAATGAGAGCTCTACAGGAGGTATGTAAAAATGCACCAGTGCTTTGTTTTAAAACTATATCAGAGGTCTTTGTTGGTGGGAGTAACTGGAGTGAATTTGCAAGAAAATATTGAAATTAGAAACGTGTATATTCTTTTGTGTCAGGTGGAAGTACCTATAATGATCCAACACCTGATTACAATCGGAGAGGTATGTAAAAATGCACCAGCCCTTTTTTTTATAACTATTTCAGAGGTTTTTGTTGGGGGGAGGTACTGCAGTACATTTGCAAGAAAATATTAAAATTAGAAAGACGTATAATCTTTTGTGTCAGGTGGAAATTCCTCTGGTGTCACAGACCCTCCTGGTGATCAACAGACGTACAATGAGAGCTCTACAGGAGGTATGTAAAAATTCATGGTTGTTCCAAAGTCGAGACTAAAATCTAAAGGTGACCGGACCTTTTCAGTCACTCTGGACCTTCAGGCATACGTCCTAAAAGCTGTTCGGGAGGACGGCCCAAAGACCGACCAGACATGGGAATCAATTCAAGGGGACGGACAGGTGGCCGACCAACAAGGGGGATCAGTTCAGAGGGGTGGGCAGCCGGGGGGCCAATCAGCAAAAGGCAGGACCTCCACCAAGGGCCCAGGGCCCAGCCGATCCACCAACGGAGACACTGAAGCGGACAGAATCTCCCACGGAGGATCCCAAGAGACGGCCGGACCTCTAACAGAGAAACAGGATGGACCTTCCAATCCAAAACAAGGGGTCAAAGGTGCTCAGCAAGCCAGGAACACAGACGCAGCTAAAGGCTGGTTCACACGGCAGGATTTTAAAATTGTCGGCCGATTTCCCAAACTTTAGAGACCGTATGGTCAATACGACAATATTTATTTGGCGATAAATAATCCGAGGTTTACAGTTTTGATCGTACAGTGTGTGGTGTGCAGCCACACGGCAACATCAACATACCACACACAAACCAATTTCACTCGCGAACGTCCCCCGATCAGACGGGAAATCTCGCAAAACCTCTCGAGATCAAACGTGATTCCAGAGTCAACAAACAGGATGTATGTATAAGTATATTGTTTGTGCCGTTTTTATCTGAAAAACACTTTTTAAAAAGAGGCGTCGGTCAAAGGAGTGGAGACAACGGGAGCAGGAGCTGTACTTGCTACATGATGATATGGAGGTGAGTTGTTGTTGTTTTGCTACCAGTGTTTTCGCTACACCGTCACCTCGCTTTCTGATTGGCGTCACAGTCAACAGCCTCGTGCTTGTTTCCCCGGGGCGGGGGGGGAGAGACACACCACACATGATGGGAAATCGGGCCAAAACAATCCAACATGTTGAATATCCCCGATTTGAGATCGGGGCGGTCCCGACATTCTTCCGACCAGACGAAAGCGGTCTGAACACACCACACACGGCAGGATGATCTTATAAGATTATTTTATGATGTTCGGGGCGTCCTTAAGATTATCGGAAGGGGAGAATCGAGGCCAAAATCGGTGTAATTATCCTGCTGTGTGAACCAGGCTGAAGCAGTCCCAGGAACAGGGACAGAGTGCTCTGCAGGTACAAAAACAGGATGCAGTTGACGCTCTGCTGGAACTAGGGGCAGACAGCCCTGAATCTGGACATCTTGAGGAATTTTGGCGTCTTCTCCTTCCTTGTGCGCCGAAAATAGAACCACTGCAAGGGAGACGGCTCTGAGTAACAACAAAAATAATCTGCTGGGTCTATACTTGGTCAGTTCATATTGTCACGATCACTAGTTGAAAAACAGGTAGGAGGACCCAAAATGATTTATTTAAACAAAAGGTTTAACATGAGGAAACATCTGACATCTGACTGGTACAACACACACACGCAAAACTAAATCATGACAGTTCCTGCTGTTGTTTATGTTTTTGTATATTTGATTTTTTCTTGTATTGATGAATGGCAAGCACTTTGTAAATCTGTTTTTTTAAAGGTGCTATATAAATAAAGTTATTATTATTATTTCCTCATGTCCTCCTGAGGACGAGAAACCTGTCTAACAGAGTGATGTGTCTTTATGTTTCCTCTGAAGCTCAACGGTCTCTTGAGTGCAGTTATGAGTCGCTTGTGAACCACTTGAATTTGACCAACAAAGTCAAGTTCGCTATGACCCGGCCTGTTGACGACCACACAAAGGAGACAGAAGTAAGGTTGTTTCTTCAAATAAAGGCCATTCTAGATGTGGTAAGTGATTTTAAGGAGTTCTGTCTTCTGTCAAAGAGCTTGTGATGGTTAAACTTTTCATTTTGTTTATGAAAGGAACTCTTAAAACTTCTGAATTTCATTTAAAGACTTTTCTTCATGTTAGAAAGAATGTATTCAGAAACCACTTTCATACGATCCACCCCCCCCCCCCCCCCCCCCCCCCCCCGCACACACACACACACACACACACACACACACACTACTAATGATTGCACTCTACTCACCTTCAGTGTTGTTTTTAAATGTATTTCTTCACAATATGTGGAATTTAATGTAAATGATGTGCATATATCAGTATCTGACCTGTTGCTTGTTGAAAGCTTGGACTTAAAAGACGTTTTAAAACATCTTAAATATATTTACTTTTCCCTAGATAGAGAAGGAGCAGAAACTTGTTTCTTATGTTGTTGTACAAACGGTGAGTTCTCTTTGAGGAGCACATTTTGAGTGGCCGAATGCTCATCTCTTCTTCTGTTGTTTAAACGCTGTTCTCCTCTTTGTTCATTTTAGAGGTGGCAAAATGATTTCCTCAAATGGGATCCATCTGAGTTCTGTGATATGCGTTCCATTTCTCTTCCAAGAGAACTCTTGTGGAAGCCGGATATATTCATCCAAGAAATGTTAGTTTGACTTCATGTGCATGGTCTTCAGTGTTGAGGTTGTTACTCGTAAAAGTAATACATCACATCACTTAGTTTGTCATTGCTGAACATAATTAGTTACACTTTATCGGCAATTAAATATATAAAGTTAACCCTTACATATTCCCACATTTTTATAATGAGCACAAACATAAAAACCTACTTTAATGCTCTTTAATATAAAAAAGGCTACAGCACTGGCAGCATGCTAAATGTCTGAAAACAACATTGTGATGGAAACTTTCAGTGTGTGGCATGGAGGGGGGATTTTGGTTTGGTGGAAATTAATTATGTTAAACAATAGCCGACAATGCCACCTGGGGGCGTGCACCCGAGGAAATACACAACAGGTAAATACTAAGGACACTCAGGTTCAAAGCTGAAGAGACGTGTTTCACAAGAATGTCAAAGAATTTATTGAAATACTGTAAATCAAAGAAGAACAAATGCAAAACAAAAAGTAAGGTGAATTATTTGGAGAAGGAAAACTGCTTAGACAGCAGAATGCAAATACTATTAGGGGAATTAAAATATAAATATAATAAAATAATAGTTTCTTTTATTACAGAATCTAAAATAGTCTAAAAGAGATCAAATGTAAAGTTCGGCTTTAAAATACTAACAAACCAGAAATTAACTACGGGTGTATTCACACCAGGAAAGTCCTTTAGTCCACTTTCTTTGGTTCGGACCAAATACAATGTTTCTTTTTTGGTTTGGTGCGGTTTGTATGAGGCCCAGAATTCATAAACAAAACCGAAGATCGTTCAATCATTGGATAAAAAGGTTTAGGGCGGGGTAAAGCCGTAATCGCAAGATGAAAGTAAACATGGAGAATCATGGAGAACTTGCATGCTGCACTCACTGTCCTGGTATTAAACATTTTAGCAACAATTTTATCCATTTAGTTCAGGTACCAACATATTTAATTGTGTAAAATGTAGATCTATGTGTGGGCAATCAACCGGTGTTATGACGAATGTGGCCGAGGTTATAAATGACGTATGTGGCGCAGGGGAAAGGAGGAGGATCAGACTGCTGCTGTTCATAGTCTGTGTGATTTAAATGTATTGGATAATAAAAGAACAGAGCGATGAAACACCAGTGAAAGTGTCTAAAAGATCGACTAAAGATTACCTCCGAGTCTTATATCAAAGAAGTAGGCAGTAGAAACCAAACAATTAATTCCCTTAATGCGCGAGGCTACAGGAGCCTGTTAGGTCCAAAAAGCCGTACGATTTTTAGAGCTGGGTCGGACTGAGGTCTGGTTGCTTTCACACCTCAAACGAACCGTACCAGGGTTCGTTTGGAAGCAAACCGAGACCTCCTCTTCCGCTGGGTCTCGGTCCGGCTGTTTGTTGCTCACCTGAGTTCGATGGTTTGTATTCACACCGACTCAAAAGGTCTGCGCCGGGGTCTTAGTTCGATTCAAGTGAACCAAACAAGGTAGGTCTGAATACACCCTTAAACGGAGCTTAAGCCACTGAGTTAATGCAATCTCACAGCAATCTTGAGCTCAATGGGTTATATACCTGGTTAAATAAAAAAAAAAAATATCAATAGTAGAAATTAATTTCAGGGTATGCAATGCACACCTGAAGGGAGGGGGGAGAGAAAACTGTCCCTCTGTGTCGGTGCCACTGCTACTTTTTTCAAGAAAGTGTTGGAAATACGTCGATTCTACTGCTGAAACAGGCATCGTTTCTCTCACGATGTACAAGGCTATTAATCTCTGCTTTTGTTGATACTTGTTGAAAGTGAAGCATCGGCTGCTGCGTAATCTTTTCTTGAGCGTCTCTCAGGGGCCAGGGGTCTCCTTGAGCTACTAGCTTGTGTTAGCATGTTGCCTTTGCAGGTGCCTGGAAAGATTTGATGTCGAGTTCGCAGCAGTTAAGAGTTGTTTCTGGCCGTGATACACTTCACACTTTACTCACATGTTTGTCCTTTCCTCCAACAAATTCAAAGTAGTGTGCATATTTCTAATCCAACACTTCACAAGCTACTCAAGGCAGAGATTAACATTTTCAATTTTAAACTGAAAGGTTCTGGGTAACCTGACTTTGAACAGCTCGATCAGATTTTCCGACAGGAGTTGAATTTAAATCTTTTTATACAGGTTATGAGACCTTTATGGAGACATTTGTGATGAAATCCCCTCCTAGTTCACTGTAAGGGAACAAATGTAGAAAAGTCTAATCCATTTTTTATTTTATTTTTTACACAGGACAGGAAAAGACAAGAGCTCTACAATCCATAGCATCGTTGTTCATTCCTTTGGTTTTGCAACTCTACTTGATTCCATGGTTCTGGAAAGCACCTGCAGGATGAGATTTTACAAATTTCCTCTGGACACTCAAATCTGCAACCTCACCTTCAGGGCAGTCTCACCCTATGGTAAGCTTTTATAGTGCATGTATAGTTCCTATCATTTATTTTTCCTCCTGTCTCAGTTTAAATGCATGTGTGTACTTCAATGACTTTGTCACCTGAAATAAAATACTTGACTTTTCTATCTGATTAAATCTGGAGAAAACCCTGATGAGTTCATGTTTTTTCTCAAATTGTTGGTGAAGATATTGAACTTAAAGGATCTGAATATCATGATGACTTGGATGAGGGCATGTCTGAGTGGAATGTGATGAACGTAACAACAGATCACGACGGTCAGTATGGCTCTCCGATGATCGTTTACTCAGTAAGTACCGTCTGTGACTGAATATTCATGACTTTAGTTGGCAAACGTTTCTGTTACTTCAAATTAAACCATCAATAATACACAGAATGATTATACATTAGACATTCATGACTTTGAGTAGTCAAAAAACTAGAAAATAAAAATACAAGTCTATTAACCTTTTTGATTTGATTTACTGTTATAACACAACGTGATGATAACACTGTCCATAAGCAAAGAGTCCTAAAATAAAGCAAAACTCTAGAGAGAACAAAATCACTGCAATAAAGGCAGGCTAAAAACGCTATGATAAATGATCTTAAAAATAATCAAACACAAAATCACTGCAGGAAGGAAGACCAAGAGAAATACACACTCATCAATAAGCTATTACTTTTCAAAATAAAAAAATGAAATTCACAAGACAGACAAAACATGACAAGACACCCCCCACCGCTGTGTGACAGAAACAGAATAACGTCTTCATAGATGTCTATTCTGTCTTTTCCAAACACCTTGAGCCTTGCTGGGTAGATGATGTGGGATTTCACCTGTGTTTTCTAATTGGGTGCACTTGGTTTCGTTCCTGTTGGATTTTAGATGTAAAGTCTTGCTCGAAAAAGATTCTTGATCTCTGCAGAAGGATTTCTCTTTTCCCCCATGCCGATTTAGGAACTTGCTGTCTCATGCCCCAATCAACAAAAAAAGCAATATCGAACGTGGTCGAGGGCTGTTGTTCTCTATCGTATCGAGACTATCTCTCCACTACATATTTCATATGTATGGGGCTGACCCACAGGGTCAGGTGACGTTGTGGACAATTAACTTTAAGACACTCCACCTGTGAGGTGGCTAATGACAGTATAAGAGCACCTGTGCACCACACTGTCACTGATCATTTTGATTCCACGAGAGCAGGTTGGCGTTTGTGCGAATTACAAAGAACAGAAACTTTATGTGTTAGGAGGAGACAGTCTTTGCCACTTACCAAGTGTAAGAGAGAGTTCGCTCTCGGGGTTGCTGTTTACTCCACATATTTTTTGTAAAAAAGAACCACTGTTTCAGCATTTTCTCACAGGTCGTGCCTGGCGTATTGTTCTGTCAAGGGGCTCACGCGCCATAGGTACGGAGCCTATCCGGCTATCCCTGCCACGGGAGAGACGGTAGAGCAGTCAGCTGTGAGTAATCCGGCAGTCGTTCCTGGCGTATTGCTCTGACAAGGGGCTCCCGCGCCATAGGAATAAACTGTCTGTCCAAGCCGCGGTGAGGGGGTAGCGTGACAGCGCTAGCCAGTTAGCACGTCCTCATCCACAACCGCGGCGCCAACATCTCGCAAGAATTCGCGAGGTTTCCGCCCGTCTTGCTGCCTCGCGAGATTTCTCGAGGTTTCGCGAGATGGCGAGCCGCGGCCATAACTGTGAGGGTTGTGGGGCGCGGATGTCCATTGAGGATGGACATGAGAGGTGTGTGTTGTGTAGTTAACCACGCCACAATGGCGAGAGAGGACCCTTCCTCATGCATGAATTGCTATATTTTTCAAGCGAGCAGTACGGTCGTTGAGGCCCGTTACAGGGTGTTTTGAGGGGCTGAGCAGGCTTCTCCGCCCACTGGGTCCCGACAGGCTAAACGTCTCAGAGGGGCGGAGCCTGGCTGTGGCTCCAGGAATCCCCTTCCTGTCCCCCCTCTCAGGAGGAGCGAGGCGGAGGGGGATGAGGAAGAGGTCGAAATAGATGTGCTAGGGCACTTGGTTGACGACCTTCCTCCATGGCAAGTGGAGGCCGCCCCGGCACCAGAGGGACCCCTTCACATTGGGAGACTGAACACTCCCTTGTGCATGAATTTCAAAGATATTTCAAACAAACAAAGAGTGAAGGGAAGCAGTACGGTCCTTGTAGGTCCTCTACAGGCAAGTTGGAGGATTAGGCAGGTGGCTCCGCCCACCGGGTTCGGCAGCCTAAGAGCCTCAGAGGGGCGGAGGCTGGCTGTGTCTCCGGGAACCCCCTTCCCTTCCCCCACTCATGGGGTGACGAAGAGGTTGAGGCTGATGTACTAGGCACTATGTCGACGACCTTCCAAGAGGCAAGAGGAGGCTGCCCCGGCACCTGAGAGGTTGACCGGGGTAGTGAGCTCTGCCTATTTAGAGAGCGGATGGGGCGGCCCAGGCATTGGGCCGGGCCCCTGCGCTGTCACACAGTTTATGAGGGTACAAAAACATAGCCGGTGCTATCTCTGGTGCCTCTCCTCCGAGACGTGGAGGAGTCGTTGAAGGCTGGGTTGAACCATTGTATTTCTCATCCCAGAGTAGCCGATTGTCTGCTGTGCAGGGTCGAGAAGAAGGTGGGCTGTCTGGCAATGCCACCATTGGTTCAGCTATGGCAGTCCTCATGTGGAGAACCATGGTTACACCTTGTAACCTACACCTTAGTCCAGAGCTGCGTATTAAACTCAGAGCTTCCTGTCTTCAACAGTCAGGCTTGTCAGCTTCCTGACTCCACCAGCAGACCCTTCAGGCTCTGTGACATGGAAATAGAGCTACCCAACCGACGAGGGCAGACTGCCTCTCTAGTTGAGGTACACAGTTCGGGTGCAGCTGGCTAATACAGGGTCCACATTGGCGCTGTATCATCGGATATGATATGCGCATTGTATCTGAACTACAGCTTGTTTCATCTGTCACGAAGGCACAGTTGATGAAAAGGGCCGGGACAGGTATAGCGCCTCACTGGGCGAGGTGCCAACTTTTGGTGGCCATGGTCTGCCTTGCAGCCCAAGGATCTAAAGCGGCCTCCTCAGCCCTGGTGGGACCAGGTGCTAAGGTTATTTTAAAAGCAGCCCAAGAAGCGTGTCGCTGTGCCCACATAAACTTCTGGTGCAAGCGAGACAGTCCAACAGCTCCCCCTGCCACAATACAGGAATGGAACTGGGACTCTGGAGACATCAGGACTACCTTGGACGCCCGCCGTGGCAGTGGACGAGGGCCCGGATCAAATGACAGCTTTAGCCTTGCCTCACTCCGGACGTCTGTCCGAGTCTGGCCGGCTGCTGCATGGCTAGTACATGTCTTACAGGCTTGGAGGACACTGGGCGGGCCCCGGGGAGATCTCGGCATATCCAGTTGCCCGCCGTCCTCCGATCTCTGGGGATCCAGCTGTCCTTACAGGGGTGAAGACAATATTGAAGATTGTGCTACAGGATGGAATTTCCACTCTGATAAGGACAGAGTCAATCCAAGTTGTTACACCAGGCAACAAGCAAACTGGAGTTTATTTCCGGTACTTCTCATTTCCAAGAAGGATGGGACTCTCCGTCCCGTTCTCGATCTGAGAAGGTTAAGCAAATGTCTCAGACATTTACCGTGCAAGAGGTTGACCATACCAAGGGTGAAACTGTTCATCTGCAGAGGGTATTGGTTCATCGCCATTGATCTGACGTATGCCTAATTTCAGATTCCGATCTAGAAAGGGCATTGGCGGTTCCTCAGATTGCATTGGGAAGCAGGACATAATTTCAGGTCTGTCCATTTGGGCTCCCACTGGCTCCCCACACCTTACCTGGTGCATGGAAGTAAAGTAAATTATTTGGATGACTGGCTCGGGGGTGCATATTGTGACGACCCTGTGGCCATGGCCACTGGTCTCTGTCAGGTTGCTGTCTGTCTGTTGCAGGAGGTGTGTCCTGGCTGTCATCAGCGGGATCAGAGGCACCTGGGTCTGGTTCACTCTGGCCTACAAAGAGCTGCTGCAGCCTTCATTCACTCTCTCTCTGATCTCTCAGCTGGACCGATGCTTGTTTATGATCTAGTTTTCTTTGTTAGTACATTTCAACATCTCCCACCACATAACCCTCTCACACACCCACATTCTCACTACTGATTATACAGATTAACACACATCATAACTTTGGTCCTTTGTTAATTAGCACGTTTTTGTCAATAAATTATTCATTTTCTTTGGCAAAACTGATTGTCATCTGTTGTTTGTCACTTCCTATGAGCCGGGTTGTGACAAATGGGGGCTCGTTCAGCCGTTTTGTTCCTGTTGAGTGACATAGGTTTGAAATTTGTTTGCTTGGTAAGTTTTTTTCTTTTGTTAAATTATTTGAACTCATCAAGTTGTTTGTCTGGCTGCTGTTTGAAGTCAAAATTAGTAATTTGGTGTGTCTGTGCTCAGGTGAGTGCTTCAAGTTTTTAGGCAGACATCAGTTCTCTGTTTTTGGGATGGCTGTTTGTGGTCATCTTTTGTTCACTCTTGCTTGAGTGGTTCAAATTAATTTGTTCTGTTTTGTGGAAGAATTGTTTGTTTATTCCTAGTGGCGGTGTTGTCTTTTGTATTCGGTCTTGTTTGAGCTCGTATCAGGTGAGTCAGGTAACAAGCAGAAGGTGCTTGTGCGCATAAGTTTATCTGTGAGGTGTGGCATTTTCCCTTGTAGGCGGTAGTGACGTACTCCTTTGGGTGCGTTGAGCTGGGATTTCTGTAGTGCTGGGGTGAAAGTGGTTAAAGCTTTGCTTGGGAGCATGTCCGTGGTTCTGGGAAGGTTGCTAGCCTGCTAGTCGCTCAACCAGGCCAGCGGTCTCTAGTGCGTAAATACCCACCACCAGTAACCACATGAAGACTAGGGGGAGTTAGATCAGGGGATTTCTTTTGAGTAGGTAGCGGGGAATCTTCACACTGACAGGGTTTGTCCTTAGGGTGCGCACAATAAATCTTTATCTGCTTGATCCTGTTTGTGCAAAAAGTGTTTGCATATGTTAAAATGTCTGAAGTTGAAGCATTTGTTGCTGCTCCATCCGAGGAAGCTTTGGAGAAGTTCACAAAAGAACAATTAATTAAACTCGCTGAACATTATTCTGTAACTTTGGGTGAGAAACGTCTGAAAGATCACGTTAAGTTTGCTTTGAAAGCAAAGTTAATTGAGTTGGGAGTAATGACTGCATGCCATGATGAGCGTCCTCCAGTTGCTGCTACCTTTACTGTACAAACACAGGGTCTTACATTTGAGCAACAGAAAGAGCTTCTCTGTTTGCAGATGGAACATCAGAAGATGAAACATGAATTGGAGCTTCAGATGCAAATTGAAGTTGAGCGTATCCGTCAACAAACAGAAACTGCTAAATTAGAGTTTAAAAGATATCAACTGTCTTTTGGTCATGATGGTATGGAAGAGGGGTCTCGGTCTGTTCGTCCCTTTGACATTAACAATCTGTGTTTGTTGCCACCGTTTAATGAGAGAGACCCTGATTCATTTTTTGTCTTGTTTGATCGGGTTGCTAAAGCTAGGGACTGGCCTGATGCAGACTGTGCTGTCCTGCTGCAGTGTGTCCTTACAGGGAAAGCGCAGGCAGTCTATTCGTCTTTGAGTATGGAAGACAGTTCTAGCTATGCAAAAGTTAAAGCTGCAGTACTGAAAGCATATGAACTTGTTCCAGAGGCTTATCGGCAGCGTTTCAGGTCTTGGGAGAGGGGTCAAAGCCAAACGTACGTTGAATTTGTCCGAGATTTGTCTACACATTTTAAATGTTGGTTGACAGCACTGAATGTGACCCATTTTGAAAGCTTGTGTGATTTAATCATTTTGGAGCAGTTTAAGAATGTGCTTCCAAGTCGTGTGGCTAAATTTTTGAATGAAAAGAAGGTAACAACTGCGGGTGAAGCTGCTGCATCAGCAGATGAATATGAGTTGCTCCATAAGAGTAATTTCAGGGAGTGTGTGGCTGTGCATGAGGATGTTGGCTGGAGAGAAGAACATTTCGAGGCAGTTTCGGATGATGCGAGGCGTTCAGGTGAAGTTGGTACATTCAAGTCTCGAGGTCACTTGGACAAAGCAAGCATTTGTAACTACTGTCATGAATCAGGCCACTGGAAGGAAGATTGTCCTGTGTTACAGGCAAGAAATAAATGGGTAAGACCAAATGTCAAGCCTGCTGCTACTGTAACTCCTGTTGTTGCTGTCGATGGCTCTGATGCTTTTGTCCCTGGTGTTTGTGATCCAGAGGTTATGGCTGCTTACCTGCCATTCATTCGTGGTGGTTTTGTCTCTGTACCAGGAAGTGTTATTAGGGTGCCTGTGAAAATCCTGAGGGATACTGGGGCACTGGACTCGTACGTTCTGAGTTCTGTTCTGCCGTTTTCTAAGTTTACGGACACTGGTAGTTTGACCCTGATGCGGGGAATGGGCTTAAAAGTGTTGCCTGTTCCACTGCACAAACTCCACATTGAATGTGAATTGGTTCAGGGAGAGGTCAAAATGGCTGTGCGTCCTGCACTACCAATCCAAGGTGTGCACATTGTTCTGGGGAATGACTTGACTGGTGGTAGGGTTTGGGTTGATTATCCTCCAGTTGTTTCTCCATCTGTTTCAGTGATGTTAGGAGTGCAGAGTGTCTCTGCGGGTTCTGTCCCTCAGACTTTGGGTACTGTTAAGTCAGGGCCTGAACCTGAGCAGTTACGTTCCGGACAGTGTGGAAATATTGCTTTGGCTATACCTGAACCTTGTCATGTGTCTCACAGTGAGCTGATGGATGTGCAGCGAATTGATCCCATGCTTGGTAAGCTGGTTGATGGGGTGCACAGGCAGAACTTTGTTGGTGGTCCTGTGTTTTTGCTTGGAAATCAGCGTTTTAACAGTGAACCAATGAAACGGCATAAAGTAAAAAAGAAAAAGGTTAACTTGATGCAAATTTCTGGCTGCAAGTCTCCTTTCGTAGACAGATTTGTATGCTAATCCATGTTTTGTTTTTACCTGGTCTTCTTAATACTCATCCTATACTCTTAAAAGTGCTTCTCCAGACACCAGGGGTTGCTGAGTAGACTGTGGAAAGTATGAGATGATTTGGTGTGTGACTCGGATTTGGTGAGTATGATTGGAAATGACGGCAACATGGAATATGAATCGGATTAACGGTAAAAATGTGTAATTGTTCATATTTTGTACTAAAGTCACTTTTTGATTGAAGTATTTTGTGGTTTGTCATTGGGACTCCAAAGGGAGAGCCCAATTCTTTATGGGGGGGAGTGTGACGACCCTGTGGCCATGGCCACTGGTCTCTGTCAGGTTGCTGTCTGTCTGTTGCAGGAGGTGTGTCCTGGCTGTCATCAGCGGGATCAGAGGCACCTGGGTCTGGTTCACTCTGGCCTACAAAGAGCTGCTGCAGCCTTCATTCACTCTCTCTCTGATCTCTCAGCTGGACCGATGCTTGTTTATGATCTAGTTTTCTTTGTTAGTACATTTCAACATCTCCCACCACATAGCCCTCTCACACACCCACATTCTCACTACTGATTATACAGATTAACACACATCATAACTTTGGTCCTTTGTTAATTAGCACGTTTTTGTCAATAAATTATTCATTTTCTTTGGCAAAACTGATTGTCATCTGTTGTTTGTCACTTCCTATGAGCCGGGTTGTGACAATATTCAGTGGAGCAATATCAGGCTCCTTTGTCCTCACTCCGGGATCACATACAGTACCCAGGTCTGCATCTTAACTGGAGAATTAGAGCAGACTGAAGCCATCTCACATAATGCAGTTCTGGGCCTAATGGTGGTTCCCCAGACTGCATAACTAACATTGACTCAGGAGAGAGAGGTGACCCTCGGGGGAATGTTTCTCACTTTTCAGACCGGGAGCCGGGGTCATGTGGGTGTCCCCGCCTCCTGGGGTTTATGACATCGTCGGTCAGGCTGTGCTATTGGCCCTTTTTCCTAGGTGCCCAGTGCAGCGGTGTCTCCTGGTGCTAGGATTGAGCCCAGGAGGCTGTCTGCAAAGCCCCGTGCTTATCATCAGATGGCTGCAGGTGGTCCTCCAATGGTCAGCATGTGCTGCTGAGGACAGACAGTGTGACCACAGCCACCTACATCAACCGACAGAGGAAACTTTGTCCCCACGCCTGTGCATACTTGCACACTGGCTGTGGCTTTGGGCGTACCCCAGGGGTCAGTCCCTGGGGGGCAGCTCATGTGCCAGGGGTAACACTCTGGCAGGGGATCGGCTGTCCCAGGGTGTGGCCTCCAGCCTCCGGACCGAAAAGAAGAGAAGCCGGAGGCTGGAGGCTACACCCTCTCGTGGTGGCAGTATCTGGCACCACTTCGGACAAGCAGCAGTCGATCTGTTAGATCGGCCCACTATCTCCTGTTCTTCTCGGTTGGGAAGACAGGCCTCCCCTCAAAGTGGACGCCCAGGCTCATACATGGCCAAGGGCCCTGCTTTAGGCTTTCCCCTCGTCTTTATGCTCCTTCCACCTCTGAGTGTGAATGGAGGAGATGAGGCTTGGCCTAGTGGCCCCCTTAGTGGCCCTACATGACATGGTTCGCGGATATCCCTCCACTGCAGGACGGGACTCCGTGGGAGGTTCCAGTGCGACAGGATTTGCTGTCACAGGCACAGAGAACTCTGTTCCATCCCTGAGAGGACCAAGCTGTTTGCCATGGGGCTGTCACAGTCGACGGTCCAAAGTCTGCAGGGTGCTCGTGCGCCATCATCTAGGACACTCTATCGTAACAGAGGGGTCCTTATGGCAGGGTGCAGGGGACAGCAGGTGGATCCTCAGGCATGCTCGGCACCAGTGAGTCTGCAGTTTGCAGGAGTTCCTGGAGGCAGGGAAGTCGCCCTCCACCCTAGCGAGGAATGGTGGCGGCTATCAAGACAACCCGTATAGGTTGATGCCAATTGGAGGAAGCTGGTGGCTTTGTCCCAATTCCTCATTGGGGCCGGAAGTCATATGGGCTGTTATTGTAGACCGGCTCTCCCGGCTTGGGTTAGAGCTGGTTGTAAAGGCTCTGGAACGGACTCCGTTCAAGGCCCTTGATTCGATCAACTGAGGTGGCTAGCCCTTCAGACTGCTCTGTCATGGCGCTGGCCACCGACGGGCGAAGTGAGGAGCTTCAGGCTCTCTCCCTTCTTGCGGACTTCGGCAGGTCCAGATGGTGCAGGCAGTATCCAGCATTTCTTCCCAAGGTTCTTTCTGACTCTCTGTCGAGTCAATGGTTTGAGCTCCGGCTCTCTACTCCAAAAGAAGAGGGGGCAGAGAGGAAAAGAGGAGCACAGAAACTCGCTGGTGTGTACTGTGCTGGCACTATAGGTGTTGTGCACAGGGCACAGAGGAACCGATGGGCAGCTAATTTGTTTACGGCAGAGTATTCGGTAAACCCTTGTCAAATGCCGGTCTTCCCACTGGATTGTAGAGGCTATCCAGCAGACATATGTGGGCACAGGGGATCCCTGTGGGTGCCGGCACACTTTACCAGGGGCATGGCAGCTTCCTGGGCATTGTGGCAGGGAGCATCTCTGAGTGAGATCAGCACAACTGCTACTTGGTCCGGTCCGTCTACATTTGCTTGGTTCTACCAGATTAATGAGGCTGCAAGCAGTCATTCAGCGGACAGATGCTGGTCAAGCCCAGCGATAGCGTCATGTTTTACTTTCCCTTCTCCGTTAGCCTGGCATGGCTGTTCGGAGTGGCGACTTCACCTCTCTAATCGAGCCTCAGCATCTTGCAGGGCAGGCTAGCCTTGGTGGCATTAGGCACCTTGGCATCAGGCAATGACTGGCAGTCAGCGGTGCTTGCTGGCCTGGGGGGTGTGTATATTTGAATATTTTTATATAGTTCATTGACATCCACGTGGTGGTTCTTTTGCTTGGAGCACTGGTAGTGGCTACGTCTCGTTCAATGGACACACAGTTCATGTTTTGGGCGGGTGCTGCTCTATCCCCTTGTGGTGTGTCTTACAGAGCCCCATACATATGAAATATGTAGTGGAGAGATAGTCTCGATACGATAGAGAACGTAGGTTACAAGGTGTAACCATGGTTCTCTGAGTGAAGAGACTATCTCTCCAGCTCGAGGCCACACATGGGATATGTTCCATCAAAAATGTAATCAGTGACAGTGTGGTGCACAGGTGCTCTTATACTGTCATTAGCCACCTCACAGGTGGAGTGTCTTAAAGTTAATTGTCCACAACGTCACCTGACCCTGTGGGTCAGCCCCATACATATGAAATATGTAGTGGAGAGATAGTCTCTCACTCAGAGAACCATGGTTACACCTTGTAACCTACGTTCTCTGTGCGTTTACTTGCTGCGGCTCGATGTGCTCGTGAAATTTTCTGTTGCGCATGAAGTCCCAGTTTGTCCTTAACCCTCTATGGCATGGTGTTGCCCTCAGGCAACAAACCACTATTTTTGCTCACAAACTGCCCCTTTGATTTTTTAAATAAAAGATCACATAACAACCCTAATGACAAGTCTGTGACCAATGAAATTTGAGGTGGGCGAGGGTTTGACCTTCCGTCTGGGGTCTGGATAGTCCTTTTGGGACCATAGCCAGCTTGGACACACTGCTACCAGAAGGTAAGATAAAGTTAGCTTTTTAACATGTAGCAGTATACAGACAGGCGTGACACAAGACATTAGTTACAATACTAATGAAGATAAAAATGAAAGAATTAGCAAGAATTAAACCATTAAAAATAACTTATGATAGGGGGCATTAAGATAACTTCACTTAATGTGAATGGTTTGAACAATCCAATAAAAAGGAAAAAAGTGTTAACAAAGATGAAGAGAGAGGGAGGAAATGTTATGTTCCTCCAGGAAACTCACCTCTCTAGAGAAGAACACAAGAAACTAGAAAGATTGGTAAATGCTCAAGTACACTCATCCTCCTTTTACTCACTCTGCAAGGAGGGGAGTAGCGATACTGATTACGAACAACACCCTCTTCCATACTGAGAAAACGGTAGCAGATAAAGATGGGAGATATACACTGGTTAATGGAAGAATAGACAATGCAGAAATAACATTTTTAAATGTATACAAGCCACCGGAACAAGGACCAGACTTTATATCCAAAATAATTGACTTGATCACCTTAGAGGCAAAAGGAACAGTGGTTCTGGGGGGTGATCTAAACCTTGTCATGAACCCCAACCCAGACAGCCAATACAATGTAAAGCATAGAGCAGAAAAGGCTTCACAAATACTAAAAGCAGCAGAGACTGAGACTGGTTTTATAGACATCTGGAGAAAATTAAATCCATACAAGAGAGACTACACTTACTACTCCGCAGCCCACAACAAAAATTCAAGACTGGAAAAAATAGAAAAAGCATGAACTTTCACCAAACAAAGGTACTATGATAGCGGACCAAAAGCTCAAAAGCTACTGGCATTCCGGCTGAAAAAACAACATTTTTCCAGGAACAGGAAAAACTCCAGCTGAAGTCTGAGTGAAAAATGTGTCTATTTGCGTTCACACATGCAGCTCCTTCTGGAAATTTCTCCATCATGAAACAATTTATCGATATGAATACTGAAGTTATCTGATCGTATTAAGACTGTTTGAATATAGACTTTTTGTCAACCATCTTAACTTTCCACATGATTTCACAGATCAAGATAAAGAGGCAGTCAATGCTCTATATCCTCAACTTCATTCTGCCCATCCTGTTCTTCTTGTGTCTGGACTTGGCCTCCTTCCTGATCTCAGAAAACGGAGGCGAGAAGCTCAGCTTCAAGGTGACTGTGCTGCTGGCTGTCACAGTGATGCAGCTGATTCTGAATGACATCCTGCCTTCCTCCTCAGACAGGATCCCCCTCATAGGTAAAGACATTCAATGGCTGCCTTTGTTGATTAATCATTTAACAGCAACTTCTTAATCAATGTGTCGTCATCTTTAGACTTTAGATCTTTCGTAATGCTGCTTTCTCCTCAGCGGTCTTTTGTATCGGGACTTTCATTTTGATGATGATGAGCCTCTTGGAGACTATTTTGGTGATGTATCTGATGGAAAGAGATTCTGTATCACAAGACAAAGAGGCAGAAAAAGACCAAAGCCTGAAAGAGGACTGCACTGACAAGCATGGGAAACTCCAAAACTGCTTTAGAGGTGACAATTTAAAAAATGTGTAAATATACATCATTAAAAAAGGGTCACAGCTGGTTACTTTGAGGAGCTGCAAAGATGTTACTCCAGATATTCAGCATGTTCAATACGTTTGATCCAATGAAGTAGTCCTGATGTCAAACATTCCCTAACCTGTCTCATATATCTTCACAGACATTAACAAATGGGTTCACTCGACCTGTGTCAGTGATGTTTCCCTCAGTGAGACGCCATCTGAACTGCTGCCGGTGGCAAAAGAGGTAAAGATGAAGCTGTATGTTAACATTAACAGAGATTGTTCCATGGTGTATGTACTCCACAGGAGATGAGAAACTCTGTTGTTAAAATCATATTTGGTGGTTACCATAGTTAATTTGAGGCTGACTTTGTAATTTGTAGTTCTCTGATATCATAGTGGTGCCCCTGGGTTTAGTAAGCCCAGGTTAATAATAGTGTTGATTTATATCATTAATTAATTAAGAATAATTATTGATGTTAATTTGATAACCACATTTTAAAACCCAATGTGATGATAATTCCGCACTTTCGTTACTGTATTACGAGTTGGTCACAGGCATGTAAAACAGCACTAAGGCCCCTGGAATCATTATACAAAAGCTCTCTTAAGGTCCATGACAAGAAATCGCGGCTATATCACCACTGTCATATTCTTAAAAAATATAGTATGTGTAGTTTTGAAAATATAATCATATATTCAAATCTTTGCCTGTTGTTCAAGATAGTTAATGGTATGGTAGCTCCTCCGTTAAAAAAGTTTATCTCACTCCGCTCAGAAATCACATCTCGAACCACTCGGTCGACGGTTCGAGGCCAGTGTAGGATTCCTTAGTGTAAAACAGCATTCGGCAGCTCAGCTTTCTCCAGTGTGGCCATCAGACAGTGGAATAAGTTGCCAACAGAGCTGACCACATGTGCACATTTCAACACTTTTTCACACCAGGCCAAAAAATGGCTTCTTTTAAAACAAGCCTGCTCTCACAATGTAGTGTAATTAGTGTGTATGTGAAAGTTAGTTCCTCTTTTTATCCAGTATGTAATTAGTGTGTATGTAATAGTTTTAAATGCAATGTAATGCTTTGGAGTGTACATACTTTGTATGTTAACAACAGCCTGCCCAGAGACTGCAGGTGGAAATTAGCTACAACCTGGTACAATGCATCTCTCCTTTTTGAGGTTATTGTAAATTGTACACTGCCCCTGTTCAAATAAAAAAATAAGTTAAAAAAATAAAAATAAAATAAAAACATATTGACCGCATATTGGCTCTGCAAAATCTCAACATTATTGTGCCCCGTGTGAGGCCCTAAATAAACCCGCTTTGCTGCGTTGTTTATACACAGTAATCCAATTTTTGATCCTTAAAGGGATTTTTCTGAGAGAAATTCTTTTTTCTTTGGGAGAAAACTAAAGCCTGTAGAACCATGTTCAAACCCTGCAGGATGAGGTCCAATCCCTGCAGGCAGAAATCAGATTTATACAAAACTACAGCTAATTTTAGCTAGGTTTTATGCCTAGCGTTGGATATTTAGACAGTCTGTCCAGTCTTTGTCTCACTATCATGATGTCTATAAATGTTTTTAACTTTTAGGGTAGCAGCAGCCGATTGAGCGAGGAATGCCAGGAGAAGCTATCTGAAGAACTGCTGAAGCTGCTGCTCAACATCAGGAAGGATGAAGACAAGCCCGGCTACTGGACCAGAATGACTAAAACGATCAACAGAATCTATATGATTGTTTATGTCATAACTGCCAGTTTGTTTTTAGGTGTTCTGTTTTCACGTTGGGTCGATGAGGAAAACAATTAGTGTGATCAATAAAGTCAAGTAACCAAGAATGTGCTGAGAAGTAGGCACTCACAAAAAGTAAAGAGCTGGGATAATTCCTTTGTTAAGATATGATGTGGTAAGTGTTTATATGCATGCAGGATGCATGATGGGACAGTAGTTAGCGTTGATACCTCACAGGGAGGTTCAATTCCCCCGTCTGTCAGGAGCCTCTCTGTGTGGAGTCTGCATGTTCTCCACGTATATCCGTGGGTTCTCTCCGGCTTCCTCCCACAGTCTAAACACATGCTCTTTAGGTTAACTGGTGACTCTAAATGACCAGTAGGTGTGAATGTGGCTGGTTTTCTGTCTCTATATGTCAGCTCTGTGATTGACTGGGGAACCGTCCAATGAGAGCTAGGATGGGCTCCTGGCCCCTGCAGCCCTTAACAGCAAGAAGCTGTATAGATAATGCATGGATGGATATAGGCATGCATATAAATGTGTCTTAACACCCATCCATATAATATAACAAAAAAACACAGGGGTTTTAAATAAATGTGAAATGTAAAAACAAAATATATGTAGCGTGCCATTAAGTGCATGAAAGGTTTTAGCATGCATCTTCATAAGGCTTTGTTTTGTTCAACCAGAAATCTGACTCAAGCAATCAAATGAGCAGAGAAAACATTAACCCATGCAGTTTATGATGCAAACGTTTTGGATTGTTTTGTCTATAATCATGTATGAAATGAATCTTGATATCTTCTGTCACTACAGGCTCTGTAGACGTGTATCAAACTCTTCATAAAGCAAAACAAACATGACAAGTAAAATATTCTCTGGTGCTCATTTCAGTGTTCTTGAGAGCGGTACCTCCTTACTTCCATCAGGTGTGTGTTTGATCCTTCACCACTCCGCCAAGGCAGTGGAGCAGAGGTTTTCAATTTAGTCGATGTGTGTGCTTCCTGTGTTAGGCTTCTATTGCTGCCGGATGCCGGAGAACGATTCATCAATTTACCAAAGAGCAGATTGAGCTGGACAGGAAGTCAAACACTGGGTTTATTTTCTAAATAAAACCCATTTCTGTCGTTTGTCGGTTGACAACAAGAAGTTTGTTGTCGTGTTTGTACAAGTTTTTTTCTACGGTTTCATACCAAATATAAGGTATTATCTCAGGATGTCATGAGTGATTCAGTAATCACCACAGGAACTCCTTGGTCTCGTGACTCCAGCTGTCCACTGCTCTGTATTGCACACTCAGAACACAGCCTGTGGGTGTTGACGGATGATGGAGAAAAATGTCCTATAATAAACATTCTCCAGAGATTTGACTTTTAATATATTAAAGTTGGAAGATTTATTTTTACAGTTGAAGGATAAAAGTTGCTATTTAATCCTTTTCCTATGTTGTTCATAGAAATCTGACTCCTCTAAAAAATTACCTCAAATCTCTGCGCATTCTTTTGATGGGATGAGAGGAATGACTGGAGGCGTCTCTCAACACTACATGTCCCTGACAACAGACAGATACCTGGTCAGTTCATGAAGTCTGAGCCCCGACTATCTTTCCCTGAACCCTTTTATAGATCAGATCAACCCAGGTCACAGAGTCAACAAGCACACAGACCAGAGCCCCACTCTTCCAATCAACAGCCAAAACCCAAAACAAATCTTCTCGCAGTTAAAAAGGAACAACTCCTCATAACTATGCAAATGTATAGTTCATCTATTATAAACCTTAAGAAGAATTTTAAAAGATCTACTCCTCTCCTTCAGGAAATGTTCCACTATTATTGCCTAACACTAAAATTCTATTTATCAATCACACTCAAACAAAATAATTACACAGGCCTTCACACACATGATTTACCACACAGCACACAAACCAACACATCAACAGACATCAACAGCACACACACACACACACACACACACACACACACACATCTACTCAGGCTGTACAGCACTCACTCACACATCCAAAGACTCCACCAGCACACACACAGCTCCTCACAAGTTTACCAGGTAGAGCTAAAGGTGTTGCTCAAAATACCGGTAACAGGGTAGAAGAAAAAACAACTACTTTTCCCCTTTCCACTCTCTGAACCAGTGAGATAAAAGAGAAAGGAGGTGCGATGGACGAAAAAATATATATATTTCTAAATATTTATACTTAAGGAGCAGAACTTAAGTTCAAATTAACACACAACAGAAAACACTATATACACGTGAACAGTAGAAAATGTATGGACGCAATGCCCTATTTGAAGTCCTGACTGGCAAGCTTCTACGGCAGTCCTAATGACAACTGCGGCCAGTCACTGGGGGTTCTATCCCAGACTCACAAACAGTTTTAATACACTTCTGCTGATTCACCGCCTCCCCAATGATCCCACACACAGTTCTCTGTCGACTGAAATGACCAGCGCTCAACCTGTTGCCTTCTTTACATTGTCATTCAGCGTCAGAAGAAAAGACCCAGCCCAACATTTATCCCAGCCAGTCTCTCGCCCCTGGCTTTCTAACCAGTCTCTCGCCCCTGGCTTTCTAACCAGTCTCTCGCCCCTGGTTTCCTAGTCAGTCTCTCGCCCCTGGTTTCACAGCCAGTCTCTCACCCCTGACTTCTCTTCGTACGGCCTTCTGTTCGATCGCTTACTTGTATTCTTGATTCAATTTTCTAAATGTAGACATTAACACCATCTATACCCAAAAGAGACAACGATAATTTAGATTTTCCAATGTGCACAATTTTATGGAAAAGGTTTGTGTTCACCTTTGGTTTTTGTGAGGCCTCTCGATGTCTGGATAGGTCTGGACGTTGTACCATAGACTTCAATGCAGTCGTTCTACCACCTCAAGAAATTAATAAATTTGAATCAAACATATTTCAAAAAATTTTCATAAATTAATCAATACTTACGTCCTCCATCAAACCTCATCCCCCATCGTCGGGGGCACCAAGTGAAGGATAAAAGTTGCTATTTAATCCTTTTCCTATGTTGTTAATAGAAATCTGACTCCTCTAAATAATTACCTCAAATCTCTGTGCATTCTTTTGATGGGATGAGAGGAATGACTGGAGGTCAACAGAGTTTATTAACCCGATGAATCAAGAATAGAAGTTACAGAGTCTCTGGGTTCAACACTATGTGTCCCTGACAACAGACAGATACCTGGTCAGTTCATGAAGTCTGAGCCCCGACTATCTTTCCCTGAACCCTTTTATACATTAGACAGAGATTATCTAACCAAATTATGCATTTGAGAATATGCGGTGTCCTTCCTCCGATTGGGCAGCTTTCCAAATTATGCGCCTCCTGATGTTTGGTTCCGCTTCTCTCATTGGTGCATCATACTCCCGAATCCTTTCACCTTCTGTAGGGGAAGACACTTCCTACCTGGCCTGTTTCTAATCACAAGAAGGCATCTAGTCTAGTAATCATTTCCTTTTAAGCAACAAACCATTTAGGTGATTAACTATCAAGGCCCACTGAACCTATCAATGTGGATGAGTGATTAACTGTTCAGGGCCTTAAACTGAACCTATGTTTCATTTGGTGAGTGATTCAGTTTAAAGGGCCACATCAAACACATGTTGGAATGTGCACTCACTCCTGCACATCCTCTTCACAGAATACCTTTAACCTCTGAACTAAAATCTCAATCAATTAGATTAAAACACTTAGAGTAAAACATGATATAACATAAATGTGAACAACAATGATTCATACAATGGATATCTAATCATTCCTTTGTATTTGGTGAGCAAACCTTTATTCAACAATACATTATTGCATTAAACACTTTGATTATAAGTAGAAAGAGGCCTATTATTCTAATACAGTACTGAATATTGTAGGCGCTGCCAGTCCAAAAGAATGGAGCTGTTGTCAGAAAGGATCCCTGCAGGGCCAGGTGTGTCTGTGGGCCGACGCATTGCTAGTTACACAACAGATTTCTGTCTTTAGAAGATTTACTTCATTGATCCCCGAAGGGAAACTTTACACTCTATGAATCATGCAACATGCACATAATGTGATATATACAGCACATATGCACAATCAGGATCCGGACATGCATTAATGGAGAGATGTCAGAGTGAGTGAGCGGCCCCCGACAGGCGCTCCTGAGCTGGTTGGTGCAAGGACATCTCAGCAAAGTGTATAAAGTGATGTTGTCTGGCATCTCTGCAGCTATCAGACCAATTTCCAGATTTTTGATCCGCACCGGGACTTGAACCGGCGACCCTCCCAACCAAAACCCTCTTAAATAGACACAAGGCAACGTTTCAATGTGAAGGAGCAGCAGCTCTACTCTGAGCGCCCCATGAATGTCTGAGCTCCTCACCCTATCGTCCAGCCACCCTACAGAGGAAACTAATTTATCTATTAAGCAGCAAATGCTAAGAAATATATTTAACTGAGCAGTCCTTTATGAACTAAAGTATGTATGTCAGTCCTTCTACTTTACTCTGAATAGCAGGGACTTTCTGTGCTGTTGACTTTAAACCAAGTTTTTATGTGGTCTGAGGTGCAGTCGATTTGCATGTCCTCCAGGCTGACCTCACATCATTTTAAGACCAACACACCTGTAGGTGCTAACAGTGACATTTGCCTTCAAACAATGTGAGCACTGAGCTTAAATAAGTCAGCTGCATCAGGTGGAATATAGGAGAGACACCTGCACCAAGACCCTTTGAGCTGGGCGTAGGACAAAGTGTTGTGCTGAAGTTCTGAGTTCTTTCTAAATGGGGAACAAAACTTGAAGAAGAAGCAGCTCTTTTAACACTGCAGCTAATTGTTTCTTGGACGTGTTGGGTTAAAGCTCTTATATGTTAAAGTGCTTTTTTCCAGGAAATCTTACCAGCCTCAATGGATGAAGTGAGACGTAAACATGTTTTTGTTTCATAAAACAGTTGAGGTTAAAACCACTTCCCTGTTGGATTAGTCGAGTTTCTATCATTAGGCAAATGAGAGATGAAATAAAGTGTCCTGCCCTCTTTCAGCACAGAGCACTGATGTATAAAGTCCAACAAACATTTACAGACAACATAAAGGAGAGGGATTGTTACAGGCTGTGCAGACGCTGCTCAGTCAGGATGCTCGCAGGTTTCCTCCTGTTGCTCCTCCTCACAGGTAAGCCGGGACATTTCTTTTAGATGCATGCGATTGCAAAGGTCTGATATGAAGGAGAAGAATACAGTTTGGTTTGTGTTTCAGCTTGGAAAACAAAAGTCAAATATCTACCATCTGTCTGCTCCTTAAAAGACGTGCCACTGTTGTAGTGGTTTTTAAAATTGTTTCTTTGTATCAAACTAATGTTGTCGCCTTCTTGACTGGTACTCTGTAGAAGGAGAACGTGTCTCTCAGTGGGATTTTGCAAGTAGTTCTTCATTTTATTTATTTTCTATTTTACCGTGACGGTGGCTCAGTTGGTATAGTCAGTCATCTCTCAAACAGAATGTCAGGGTTTCCGAAGTGTCCCTTGGCAAGGCACTTAACTCGAAGTTGCTCCTGCAGCTTTGGTGCTTTTATTGAATCAGTTTTTGAACGTTTACTTTCTTTCGTTATTTCTGTACACAACCTATTTTGACATTGCCTTAAAGAGCATATTGCAGGTTAAAAAAAGTTTAAATGAACACTTCATGTTGTCTGATAAGGGCTGTAGAATAAGTACATCAATGTTCTGTATGTTCTTCAACACATAAGAGCTCTAATTTAATTTAGAGGAGAAAGTGGCTGTTTTTAGCGTAGCTGTTTAGAACTCGCTTTTTTTCAACAATGCGTCACATGACGTTCTGCTACTCTGCTTTGATGGGCTTTATGCGTACGTGCATGAATGAATGAATGAAGCCTTTATTGCCCCTGGGGGAACTTGTCTTGCACCGAGAGCATGAAACACTTTACAAACAAGAAGGCAGCACAAAAGAATTAAACTCACATCGCTGTGAACTCACATCAGGAGAATCCTGCACCATACACTGTATTTTCTATAACAGCATCAGGAATAAACAATAAAGACATAGTGCTGCATTTCCACAGGCCGTGTAATCGGGTTTTATGTCTCTCTCTCTCTCTCTCTCTCTCTCTCTGTCTCTCTCTCTCTCTCTCTCTCTCTCGCACAGCGCGGCACCGTAATACGTTGTACAGATTTGTTTTTACGAGTAACTCCCATACAATGTAAAGGTGAATGATCGGCACTTGCCCCTTCTACAAATTGTTTTTTAATTGATTGAATGGGATTCAAACTTTACATATGCTGATGTGTACACAGCACTCGCCCATATATGGCGAGCTGACACCTGTCACTCAGCAGGACGCCTGCTCCGGGTCTCTCCTCACACCACAGCTTCTCTCCTGAGGCCGTTATTCCTCTAATCCTGTCTGTTTCTGCTCTCTATCACATCTAACAGGTTCACAATAATAAGCCAGTGGACCATCATATGTAAAGGAATACATATTTTCTTCCTCTATATTGACGGGAGTGACACTCAGATCCATGATTTCTATGTTAAACAAATGGGGATTCAGCGGGACTCCCTTATGTTACGTCACAGCTGAATGTGGAAGTAAAGAGCAAAGACTAAAACATCTCCAGGAGACCCTGTGGGTTATTCATTTCAGAATTTCTTTAAAAACAGTATTGTTAACGTATTTTCCTATGATTAGTTAAGTTTTGTCTTTAACCTGCAATATGCTCTTTAAGACATTATTTAGTTGTGGATTAAATTGAATGAAATTATTGATTAAGCTTCCACTCAGATTGGTTGAACCTTAATCAATGTGATTATTTCTGTGATTATTTTTTTCGGTTTTTACCATGTTTTAGTGGGTTAAATAGTAGTCCCTTTTCTTGTGTTTTCTAATGTTGTAGTATTGGAAATATTTAAGTTAAGTTTAATAACAATTGTTTATTTATATTAATAATGAACAATTATTCTTTTAACTTTTTTTAACCACATTTTAAAACACAACATAAATGTTGACCACGTATTAGCTCTGCGAAACCCCAACGTAATTGGTGCCCCCTGTGAGGCCCTTAATAAACCAGCTTTGTCGCATTGTTTATACACAGTAATTCAAAAATGTTAATCCCTAAAGGAATTCTGCTGAAGGAAATTATCTTTTCTTTTGGAGAAAACTAAAGCCTGCAGAACCATATCCAAACCCTGAAGGATGAGGTCCAATCTTTGCAGGCAGAAAACACATATATCCTTCAGCACTACAAAACTAGCAAGCAGCTAATGCAGGTTTTATGCCTAGTGTTAGACATTTAGACAGTCTGTCCAAACTTTGCCTTAGTTTATCCCCAGACCAAATGCCTACTGATATTGTAATATTTGGTTGTTCTCTAATATCAGAGTGGTGCCCTTGGTATATTAAACTCAGTTAAATAATTATGTTGATTTATATTAAGAATTAAATACAGATATTTATTACTGTTAATTAGATTTGCCAAATTGTACTTTATTTTAAAGATTTATTTTTGGCCTTTATGCCTTTATCACAGAGAGGAAAGTGGATAGAGGCGGAAATCAGGGCGAGAGAGTGGGGAGAGACATGTGGGAAATGAGCCACAGGCCGGACACGAACCCGGGCCGCCCGCGCGAGGACTGAGCATCAACGCATCAACGCGTGCGCTACCGCTGCGTCACCAGCGCGCCCTTAAATTGTACTTTATAAAATAAAAATGCTTTTCATTTGTAGAGAACTTTACATTTGAGAATCTCAAAGTGCTTCAGAGTTTAAAGGAATAAACCCAACATAAATGTTGTGCTGTGTTGGCCGTATATTGGCTTCTGCAAAACCCAAACATTATGGTGCCCCGTGTGAGACCTTCAACACCATCATGACATTGAGTCAACTTTTTGAGGTCTCAGTTGAGCTCAGCACTGATTTTTCCACATGATTACTTTGATTTGATTTGAAAATAACAATTTTACTGACACCCCACGGTTTCAGAGACAACCTTTCCAGTGTCACAGTCTAAATGAGACATGACTGCTACCCAAGATGGTGATTTTTAATTGATATTTACGGTCTTGGTTTTGTCTCTATCACTAAATTTCGTTGTCTGGTTTGTTTGGGTTCTCGGTTAGTGTTTTTTTGACAACAACACTAGTGATGTCCCTTGTTGTTACACCTGTTTTGTAATCTGTGTCATGATGGATGTCGATCTTGCCGGGTGCAAACAAATCTATGGTCATAAATGAAGTCATGAAGATATATTACTTAGATATAAACTTGGGCAATAAAATAGTGAAATTAGAAAGATCTATATTCTTTTGTGTCAGGTGGAAGTTCCTCTGATGTCACAGAGCCTCCTGGTGATCAACAGACGTACAATGAGAGCTCTACAGGAGGTACGTAAAAATGCACCAGTGCTTTGTTTTAAAACTATATCAGAGGTCTTTGTTGGTGGGAGTAATTGGAGTGAATTTGCAAGAAAATATTGTAATTAGAAACATGTATATTCTTTTGTGTCAGATGGAAGTACCTATAATGATCCAACACCTGATTACAATCGGAGAGGTATGTAAAAATGCACCAGCCCTTTGTTTTAAAACTATTTCAGAGGTTCTTGCTGGGGGGAGGTACTGCAGTACATTTGCAAGAAAATATTAAAATTAGAAAGACGTATAATCTTTTGTGTCAGGTGGAAATTCCTCTGGTGTCACAGACCCTCCTGGTGATCAACAAACGTACAATGAGAGCTCTACAGGAGGTATGTAAAAATTCACCAGCCCAATGTTTTAAAACTCCTGGTTGTTCCAAAGTCGAGACTAAAATCTAAAGGTGACCTTTAGATTGACCTTTTCAGTCACTCCGGACCTTCAGGCATACGGCCTAAATGCTGTTCGGGAGGACGGCCCAAAGACCGACCAGACATGGGAATCAGTTCAGGGGGACGGCCAAGTGGCAGACCAACAAGGGGGATAAGTTCAGAGGGGCAGCCAGGTGGGCAGCCGGGAGGCCAATCAGCGAAAGGCAGGACCTCCGCCAAAGGGCCAGCCGGACCATTGACGTGGGGGCAGGAGCCGCCGGAAAATCCGACAAGAATGTAGCAGCTGCTGGAACTCCAAATGAGAGCCCTGGAGTGGCCGGTGGTGCCACCCATGGAGATACAATAGTGTGCAGGACGTCCAGCCAGGAAACGGGAGCTGGCAGAACCTCCCACGGAGAGACAGTGGGCAAATACTCCTACAAAGAAACAGAAGGGGACAGATCCACCAACGGAGACACTGAAGTGGGCAGAATCTCCCACGGAGGATCCCAAGAGTCGGCCGGACCGCTAACAGAGAAACAGGATGGACCTTCCAATCCAAAACAAGGGGTCGAAGGTTCTCAGCAAGCCAGGAACACAGACGCAGCTAAAGGTTGGTTCACACGGCAGGATTTTCAAATTGCCGGCCGATTTCCCAAACCTTAGAGACCACACACATGGCGATAAATAATCCGAGATTTTACAGTTTTGGTCGTACAGTGTGTGGTAACACGGCAACATCAACACACACGAACCACTTGCGAACGTCAGACGGGAAATCTCGCAAAACCTCTCGAGATCAAACGTGATTCCAGAGTCCACAAACGGGTGATGTAATAGGGATCGTTTGTGCTGTTTTTATCTGAAAAACACGTTTTAAAAAGAGGCATCGGTCAAAGGAGAGGAGACAACGGGAGCATGAGCTGTACTTGCTACATGATGATATGGAGGTGAGTTGTTGTTGTTTTGCTACCAGTGTTTTCGCTACACTGTCACCTCGCTGTCTGATTGGCTACGCGTCACAGTCAACAGCCCCGTGCTTGTTTCCTCTTGGGGGGGAACACCACACATGATGAAAACAATCCAACATGTTGAATATCCCTGATTTGAGATCGGAGCGGTCCCGACATTCTTCCGACCAGAGGAGAGTAGTCTGAACACACCACACACGGCAGGATGATCTTATAAGATTATTTTATGATGATCGGGGCGTCCTTACGATTTTTAGAAGGGTAGAATTGAGGCCAAAATCGGCATAATTATCCTGCCGTATGAACCAGGCTTAAGCAGTCCCAGGAACAGGGACAGAGTGCTCTGCAGGTACAAAAACAGGATGCAGTTGACGCTCTGCTGGAACTAGGGGCAGACAGCGCTCTGTTTGACCAGGATCAGGAAGCAGGAGGCACTCTGAAGGATCAGGAAGCAGGAGGCACTCTGAAGGATCAGGAAGCAGGAGGCACTCTGAAGGATCAGGAAGCAGGGGGCGCTCAGTGGGACCAGGAAGCAGGAAGCTCTGAGGCTTGAATTGAGGCGTGGGCTGCAGCATAAGCCGAGGCCTTAGTTGTGGCCTGGGTTAAGGCTTGAGTTCAGGTCTTTGTTAAGGCTTGAGTTCAGGCCTGGGCTCCGAAGCCTGAGGTGAAGCTTTGTGGAGCCTTTACTCCAAATAAAGGTCCATCAGAAAATCTACTAAGGAGCTTGAGGAGATTGAATCTGGACATCTTGAGGAATTTTGGCGTCTTCTCCTTCCTTGTGTGCCGAAAATAGAACCACTGCAAGGGAGACGGCTCTGAGTAACAACAAAAATAATCTGCTGGGTCTATACTTGGTCAGTTCATTTTGTCACGATCACTGGTTGAAAAACAGGTAGGAGGACCCAAAACGATTTATTTACACAAAAGGTTTAACACGAGGAAACATCTGACTGGTACAACACACACACGCAAAACTAAATCATGACAGTTCCTGCTGTTGTTTATGTTTTTGTATATTTGATTTTTTCATGTATTGATGATTGTAAAGCACTTTGTAAATCTGGTTTTTTAAAGGTGCTATATAAATAAAGTTATTAATATTATTTCCTCATGTCCTCCTGAGGACGAGAAACCTGTCTAACAAAGTGACGTGTCTTTATGTTTCCTCTGAAGCTCAACGGCCTCCTGAGTGCAGTCATGCGACTCTTGTGAACCACTTGAATTTGACCGACAAAGTCAAGTTTGCTATGACCCGGCCAGTTTACAACCATACAAAGGAGACAAAAGTACTGATGATTCTTCAAATAAAAGCCATTCTAGATGTGGTAAGTGAATTTAATGAGTTCTGTCTTCTGTCAAAGAGCGTGTGATGGTTAAACTTTTCATTTTGTTTATGAAAGGAACTCTTAAAACTTCTGAATGTTCATTTAAAGACTTTTCTTCATGTTAGAAAGAATGTATTCAGAAACCACTTTAATACGACCCCCCCCCCCCCCCGCACACACACACACACACACACACACACACACACACTACTAATGACTGCACTCTACTCACCTTCAGTGTTGTGTTTTTAAATGTATTTCTTCACAATATGTGGAATTTAATGTAAATGATGTGCATGTATCAGTATCTGACCTGTTGCTTGTTGAAAGCTTGTACTTAAAAGACATTTTAAAACACCTTAAATCTTTTTACTTTTCCCTAGATTGAGAAGGAGCAGAAACTTGTTTCTTATGTTGTTTTAGTAAGGGTGAGTTCTCTTTGAGGAGCACATTTTGATTGGCCGAATGCTCATCTCTTCTTCTGTTGTTTCAATGCTGTTCTCCCCTTTGTTCATTTTAGTCCTGGCAAAATGATTTCATCAAATGGGATCCATCTGAGTTCTGTGATATGCGTTTCATTTCTCTTCCAAGAGAACTCTTGTGGAGGCCGGATATATTCATCCAAGAAATGTTAGTTTGACTTCATGTGCATGGTCTTCAGTGTTGGGGTTGTTACTCGTAAAAGTAATACATCACTTAGTTTGTCATTGCTGAACATAATTAGTTACACTTCACTGGCAATTAAATATATAAAGTGAACCCTTACATAATCCCACATTTTTATAATGAGCACAAACATAAAAACCCACCTTAATGCTCTTTAATATAAAAAAGGCTACAGCACTGGCAGCATGCTAAATGTCTGAAAACAACATTGTGATGGAAACTTTCAGTGTGTGGCATGGAGGGGGGATTTTGGTTTGGTGGAAACTAATTATGTTAAACAATAGCCGACAATGCCACCTAGGGGCGTGCACCCCAGGAAATACACAACAGGTAAATACTAAGGACACTCAGGTTCGAAGCTGAAGAGACGTGTTTCACAAGAATGTAAAAGAATTTATAGAAATACTGTTAATCAAAGAAGAACAAATGCAAGACAAAAAGTAAGGTGAATTATTTGGAGAAGGAAAACTGCTTAGACAGCAGAATGCAAATACTATTAGGGGAATTAAAATATAAATATAATAATATAGTACTTTATTTTATTACAGAATCTAAAATAGTCTAAAAGAGATCAAATGTAAAGTTGGGCTTTAAAATACTAACAAACCAGAAATTAACTACGGGTGTATTCACACCAGGAAAGTCCTTTAGTCCGCTTTCTTTGGTTCGGACCAAATACAATGTTTCTTTTTTGGTTTGGTGCGGTTTGTATGAGGCCCAGAATTCATAAACAAAACCACGTGTGTGAAGATCGTTCAATCATTGGATAAAAAGGTTGAGGGCGGGGTAAAGCCGTAATCGCAAGATGAAAGTAAACATGGAGAATAATGGAGAACTTGCATGCTGCACTCACTCTCCTGGTATTAAACATTTTAGCAACAATTTCATCCATTTAGTACAGGTACGAAAATATTTAATTGTGTAAAAAATGTAGATCTATGTGTGGGCAATCAACCGGTGTTATGATGAATGTGGCCGAGGTTATAAATGACGTATGTGGCGCAGGGAAAGGAGGAGGATCAGACTGCTGCTGTTCTGTTCATAGTCTGTGTGATTTAAATGTTTTGGATAATAAAAGAACAGAGTGATGAAACACTAGTGAAAGTGTCTGAAAGATAGACTAAAGATTACCTCCGCGTCTTATATCAAAGAAGTAGGCAATAGAAACCAAACAATGATTTCCCTTAATGCGCGAGGCTACGGGAACCTGTTATGTCCAAAATGCAATGCACACCTGAAGGGAGGGGGGAGAGAAAACTGTCCCTCTGCTACTTTTTGTAGCAGTGTTGGAAATACGTTGATTCTACTGCTGAAACAGGCATCATTTCTCTCATGATGTACAAGGCTATTAATCTCTGCTTTTGTCGACACTTGTTGAAAGTGAAGCATCGGCTGCTGTGTAATCTTTTCTTGAGCGTCTCTCAGGGGTCAGGGGTCTCCTTGAGCTACTAGCTTGTGTTAGCATGTTGCCTTTGCAGGTGCCTGGAAAGATTTGATGTTGAGTTCGCAGCAGTTAAGAGTTGTTTCTGGCCGTGATACACTTCACACTTTACTCACATGTTTTTTTTTACACAGGACAGGAAAGGGCAGGAGCTCTATAATCTCTAGCATCTTTGTTGGTTCCAGTGGTCTTGCAACTATATATGATCCCATGGTTCTGGAAAGCACCTGCAGGATGAGATTTTACAAATTTCCTCTGGACACTCAAATCTGCAACTTCACCTTCATGGCAGTCTCACCCTATGGTAAGCTTTTATAGTGTATGTATAGTTCCTATCATTTATTTTCCCTCCTGTCTCAGTTTAAATGCATGCGTGCACTTCAATGACTTTGTCACCTGAAATAAAATACTTGACTTTTCCATCTGATTAAATCTGGAGAAAACCCTGATGAGTTTATATTTTTCTCAAATTGTAGGTGGAGATATTGAACTTCAAGGATTTCAAGGTCTTCGTGACTTGGATGAGAGCATGTCTGAGTGGCATCTGATGAACGTAAAAATAGATCACTACAGTGATGGCTTTTCAATAATCGTTTACTCAGTAAGTACCGTCTGTGACTGAATATTCATGACTTTAGTTGGTAAACGTTTCTGTGGCTTCAAATTAAACCATCAATAATACACAGAATGATTATACATAAGACATTCATGACTTTGAGTAGTCAGAAAACTAGAAAATAAAAATATGATCATGATGATAAATGATCTTAAAAATAATCAAACACAAAATCACTGCATGAAGCAGGAAGGAAGACTAAGAGAAACACACACTTATCAATAAGCTATTACTTTTCAAAATAAAACATGAAATTCACAAGACAGACAAAACATGACAAGACACCCCCCACCGCTGTGTGACAGAAACAGAATAACGTCTTCATAGATGTCTATTCAGTCTTTTCCAAACACCTTGAGCCTTGCTGGGTAGATGATGTGGGATTTCACCTGTGTTTTCTAAGTGGGTGCACTTGGTTTCGTTCCTGTTGGATTTTAGATGTAAAGTCTTGCTCAAACAAGATTCTTGATCCCTGCAGAAGGATTTCTCTTTTCCCCCATGCCGATTTCAGAACTTGCTGTCTCATGCCCCAATCAACAAAAGAAACAATATCAAACGTGGTCGAGGGCTCTTGTTCTCTGCGCGTTTACTTGCTGCGGCTCGGTGTGCTCGTGAAATTTTCTGTTGCGCATGAAGTCCCAGTTTGTCCTTAACCCTCAGGCAACAAACCACTATTTTGGCTCACAAACTGCCCCCTTGATTTTAAAAAAAATAAAAGATCACATAACAACCCTAATGACAAGTCTGTGACCAATGAAATTTGAGGTGGGCGAGGGTTTGACCTTCCGTCTGGGGTCTAGATAGTCCTTTTGGGACCATAGCCGGCTTGGACACACTGCTACCAGAAGGTAAGATAAAGTTAGCTTTTTAACATGTAGCAGTATACAGACAGACAGGACACAAGACATTAGTTACAATACTAATGAAGATAAAAATGAAAGAATTAGCAAGAATTAAACCATTAAAAATAACTTATGATAGGGGGCATTAAGATAACTTCATTTAATGTGAATGGTTTGAACAATCCAATAAAAAGGAATAAAGTGTTAACAAAGATGAAGAGAGAGGGAGGAAATGTTATGTTCCTCCAGGAAACTCACCTCTCTAGAGAAGAACACAAGAAACTAGAAAGATTGGTAAATGCTCAAGTACACTCATCCTCCTTTCACTCACTCTGCAAGGAGGGGAGTAGCGATACTGATTACGAACAACACCCTCTTCCATACTGAGAAAACGGTAGCAGATAAAGATGGGAGATGTACACTGGTTAATGGAAGAATAGACAATGCAGATATAACATTTTTAAATGTATACAAGCCACCGGAACAAGGACCAGACTTTATATCCAAAATAATTGACTTGATCACCTTAGAGGCAAAAGGAACAGTGGTTCTGGGGGATGATCTAAACCTTGTCACGAACCCCAACCCAGACAGCCAATACAATGTAAAGCATAGAGCAGAAAAGGCTTCACAAATACTAAAAGCAGCAGAGACTGAGTTTGGTTTTATAGACATCTGGAGAAAATTAAATCCATACAAGAGAGACTACACTTACTACTCCGCATCCCACAACAAAAATTCAAGACTGAAAAAAATAGAAAAAGCATGAACTTTCACCAAACAAAGGTACTATGATAGCAGACCAAAAGCTCAAAAGCTACTGGCATTCCGGCTGAAAAAACAACATTTTTCCAGGAACAGGAAAAACTCCAGCTGAAGTCCGAGTGAAAAATGTGTCTATTTGCGTTCACACATGCAGCTCCTTCTGGAAATTTCTCCATCATGAAACAATTTATTGATATGAAATCTGAAGTTATATGATCGTATATAGACTGTTTGAATAAAGCCTTTTTGTCAACCATCTTAACTTTCCACATGATTTCACAGCTCAAGATAAAGAGGCAGTCAATGCTCTATATCCTCAACTTCATTCTGCCCATCCTGTTCTTCTTGTGTCTGGACTTGGCCTCCTTCCTGATCTCAGAAAACGGAGGCGAGAAGCTCAGCTTCAAGGTGACTGTGCTGCTGGCTGTCACAGTGATGCAGCTGATTCTGAATGACATCCTGCCTTCCTCCTCAGACAGGATCCCCCTCATAGGTAAAGACATTCAATGGCTGCCTTTGTTGATTAATCATTTAACAGCAACTTCTTAATCAATGTGTCGTCATCTTTAGACTTTAGATCTTTCGTAATGCTGCTTTCTCCTCAGCGGTCTTTTGTATCGGGACTTTCATTTTGATGATGATGAGCCTCTTGGAGACTATTTTGGTGATGTATCTGATGGAAAGAGATTCTGTATCACAAGACAAAGAGGCAGAAAAAGACCAAAGCCTGAAAGAGGACTGCACTGACAAGCATGGGAAACTCCAAAACTGCTTTAGAGGTGACAATTTAAAAAATGTGTAAATATACATCATTAAAAAAGGGTCACAGCTGGTTACTTTGAGGAGCTGCAAAGATGTTACTCCAGATATTCAGCATGTTCAATACGTTTGATCCAATGAAGTCTAACCTGTCTCATATATCTTCACAGACATTAACAAATGGGTTCACTCGACCTGTGTCAGTGATGTTTCCCTCAGTGAGACGGCATCTGAACTGCTGCCGGTGGCAAAAGAGGTAAAGATGAAGCTGTATGTTAACATTAACAGAGATTGTTCCATGGTGTATATACTCCACAGGAGATGAGAAACTCTGTTGTTAAAATCATATTTGGTGGTTACCATAGTTAATTTGAGGCTGACTTTGTAATTTGTAGTTCTCTGATATCATAGTGGTGCCCCTGGGTTTAGTAAGCCCAGTTTATTAATAGTGTTGATTTATATTATTAATTAATTAAGAATAATTATTGATGTTAATTTGATAACCACATTTTAAAACCCAATGCGATGATAATTCCGCACTTTCGTTACTGTATTACGAGTTGGTCACAGGCAAGTAAAACAGCACTAAGGCCCCTGGAATCATTATACAAAAGCTCTCTTAAAGTCCATGACAAGAAATCGCGGCTATATCACCACTGTCATATTCTTAAAAAATATAGTATGTGTAGTTTTGAAAATATAATCATATATTCAGATCTTTGCCTGTTGTTCAAGATAGTTAATGGTATGGTATTTCCTCCGTTAAAAAAGTTTATCTCACTCAGCTCAGAAATCACATCTCGAACCACTCGGTCGACGGTTCGAGGCCAGTGTAGGATTCCTCAGTGTAAGACAGCATTCGGCAGCTCAGCTTTCTCCAGTGTGGCCATCAGACAGTGGAATAAGTTGCCAACAGAGCTGACCACATGTGTACATTTCAACACTTTTTCACACCAGGCCAAAAAATGGCTTCTTTTAAAACAAGCCTGCTCCCACAATGTAATGTAATTAGTGTGTATGTGAAAGTTAGTTCCTCTTTTTATCCAGTATGTAACTGGTGTGTATGTGAAAGTTTTAAATGCGATGTAATGCTTTGGAGTGTACATACTTTGTATGTTAACAACAGCCTGCCCAGGGACTGCAGGTGGAAATTAGCACAAGTGCTACAACCTGGTACAATGCATCTCTCCTTTCTGAGGTTAATGTATAGTGTACACTGACCCTGTTCAAATAAAAAAATAAGTAAAAAAAATAAAAATAAAATAAAATATAAAAATATTGACCGCATATTGGCTTAACATTGGGGAGCCCCGTGTGAGGCCCTAAATAAACCCGCTTTGCTGCATTGTTTATACACAGTAATCCAATTTTTGATCCTTAAAGGGATTCTTCTGACAGAAATTCTTTTTTCTTTGGGAGAAAACTAAAGCCTGTAGAACCATGTTCAAACCCTGCAGGATGAGGTCCAATCCCTGCAGTCAGAAATCAGATTTATTCATCAGCACTACAAAACTACCAAACAGCTAATTTTAGCAAGGTTTTTCAGCTAGGTTTTATGCCTAGCATTGGACATTTAGACAGTCTGTCCAGTCTTTGCCTCACTATCATGATGTCTATAAATGTTTATAAACTTTTAGGGTAGCAGCAGCCGAGTGAGCGAGGAATGCCAGCTGGAGAAGCTATCTGAAGAACTGAGGGAGGTGAAGCTGCTGCTCAGCATCAGGAAGGATGAAGACAAGCCCGGCTACTGGACCAGAATGACTAAAACGATCAACAGAATCTATATGATTGTTTATGTCATAACTGCCAGTTTGTTTTTCGGTGTTCTGTTTTCACGTTGGTTCGCTGAGGAAAACAATTAGTGTGATCAATAAAGTCAAGTAACCAAGAATGTGCTGAGAAGTAGGCACTCACAAAAAGTAAAGAGCTGGGATAATGCCTTTGTTAAGATATGATGTGGTAAGTGTTTATATGCATGCAGGATGCATGATGGGACAGTAGTTAGCGTTGATACCTCACAGGGAGGTTCAATTCCCCCGTCTGTCAGGAGCCTCTCTGTGTGGAGTCTGCATGTTCTCCACGTATATCCGTGGGTTCTCTCTGGCTTCCTCCCACAGTCTAAACACATGCTCTTTAGGTTAACTGGTGACTCTAAATGACCAGTAGGTGTGAATGTGGCTGGTTTTCTGTCTCTATATGTCAGCTCTGTGATTGACTGGGGAACCGTCCAATGAGAGCTAGGATGGGCTCCTGGCCCCTGCAGCCCTTAACAGCAAGAAGCTGTATAGATAATGCATGGATGGATATATGCATGCATATAAATGTGTCTTAACACCCATCCATATAATATAACAAAAAAACACAGGGGTTTTAAATAAATGTGAAATGTAAAAACAAAATATATGTAGCGTGCCATTAAGTGCATGAAAGGTTTTAGCATGCATCTTCATAAGGCTTTGTTTTGTTCAACCAGAAATCTGACTCAAGCAATCAAATGAGCAGAGAAAACATTAACCCATGCAGTTTATGATGCAAACGTTTTGGATTGTTTTGTGTATAATCATGTATGAAATGAATCTTGATATCTTCTGTCACTACAGGCTCTGTAGACGTGTATCAAACTCTTTATAAAGCAAAACAAACATGACAAGTAAAATATTCTCTGGTGCTCATTTCAGTGTTCTTGAGAGTGGTACCTCCTTACTTCCATCAGGTGTGTGTTTGATCTGTTACCACTCCGCCAAGGCAGTGGAGCAGAGGTTTTCAATTTAGTCGATGTGTGTGCTTCCTGTGTTAGGCTTCTATTGCTGCCGGATGCCGGAGAACGATTCATCAATTTACCAAAGAGCAGATTGAGCTGGACAGGAAGTCAGACACTGGGTTTATTTTCAAAATTAAACCCATTTCTGTCGTTTGTCGGTTGACAACAAGAAGTTTGTTGTCGTGTTTGTACAAGTTTTTTTCTACGGTTTCATACCAAATATAAGGTGTTATCTCAGGATGTCATGAGTGATTCAGTAATCACCACAGGAACTCCTTGGTCTCGTGACTCCAGCTGTCCACTGCTCTGTACTGCACACTCAGAACACAGCCTGTGGGTGTTGACGGATGATGGAGAAAAATGTCCTATAATAAACATTCTCCAGAGATTTGACTTTTAATATATTAAAGTTGGAAGATTTATTTTTACAGTTGAAGGATAAAAGTTGCTATTTAATCCTTTTCCTATGTTGTTCATAGAAATCTGACTCCTCTAAAAAATTACCTCAAATCTCTGCGCATTCTTTTGATGGGATGAGAGGAATGACTGGAGGCGTCTCTCAACACTACATGTCCCTGACAACAGACAGATACCTGGTCAGTTCATGAAGTCTGAGCCCCGACTATCTTTCCCTGAACCCTTTTATAGATCAGATCAACCCAGGTCACAGAGTCAACAAGCACACAGACCAGAGCCCCACTCTTCCAATCAACAGCCAAAACCCAAAACAAATCTTCTCGCAGTTAAAAAGGAACAACTCCTCATAACTATGCAAATGTATAGTTCATCTATTATAAACCTTAAGAAGAATTTTAAAAGATCTACTCCTCTCCTTCAGGAAATGTTCCACTATTATTGCCTAACACTAAAATTCTATTTATCAATCACACGCAAACAAAATAATTACACATTTACCACACAGCACACAAACAAACACATCAACAGACATCAACAGCACACACACACACACACACACACACATCTACTCAGGCTGTACAGCACTCACTCACACATCCAAAGACTCCACCAGCACACACACAGCTCCTCACAAGTTTACCAGGTAGAGCTAAAGGTGTTGCTCAAAATACCGGTAACAGGGTAGAAGAAAAAACAACTACTTTTCCCCTTTCCACTCTCTGAACCAGTGAGATAAAAGAGAAAGGAGGTGCGATGGACGAAAAAATAAATATATTTCTAAATATTTATACTTAAGGAGCAGAACTTAAGTTCAAATTAACACACAACAGAAAACACTATATACACGTGAACAGTAGAAAATGTATGGACGCAATGCCCTATTTGAAGTCCTGACTGGCAAGCTTCTACGGCAGTCCTAATGACAACTGCGGCCAGTCACTGGGGGTTCTATCCCAGACTCACAAACAGTTTTAATACACTTCTGCTGATTCACCGCCTCCCCAATGATCCCACACACAGTTCTCTGTCGACTGAAATGACCAGCGCTCAACCTGTTGCCTTCTTTACATTGTCATTCAGCGTCAGAAGAAAAGACCCAGCCCAACATTTATCCCAGCCAGTCTCTCGCCCCTGGCTTTCTAACCAGTCTCTCGCCCCTGGCTTTCTAACCAGTCTCTCGCCCCTGGTTTCCTAGTCAGTCTCTCGCCCCTGGTTTCACAGCCAGTCTCTCACCCCTGACTTCTCTTCGTACGGCCTTCTGTTCGATCGCTTACTTGTATTCTTGATTCAATTTTCTAAATGTAGACATTAACACCATCTATACCCAAAAGAGACAACGATAATTTAGATTTTCCAATGTGCACAATTTTATGGAAAAGGTTTGTGTTCACCTTTGGTTTTTGTGAGGCCTCTCGATGTCTGGATAGGTCTGGACGTTGTACCATAGACTTCAATGCAGTCGTTCTACCACCTCAAGAAATTAATAAATTTGAATCAAACATATTTCAAAACATTTTCATAAATTAATCAATACTTACGTCCTCCATCAAACCTCATCCCCCATCGTCGGGGGCACCAAGTGAAGGATAAAAGTTGCTATTTAATCCTTTTCCTATGTTGTTAATAGAAATCTGACTCCTCTAAATAATTACCTCAAATCTCTGTGCATTCTTTTGATGGGATGAGAGGAATGACTGGAGGCGTCTCTTTCAGGTCAACAGAGTTTATTAACCCGATGAATCAAGAATAGAAGTTACAGAGTCTCTGGGTTCAACACTATGTGTCCCTGACAACAGACAGATACCTGGTCAGTTCATGAAGTCTGAGCCCCGACTATCTTTCCCTGAACCCTTTTATACATTAGACAGAGATTATCTAACCAAATTATGCATTTGAGAATGTGCGGTGTCCTTCCTCCGATTGGGCAGCTTTCCAAATTATGCGCCTCCTGATGTTTGGTTCCGCTTCTCTCATTGGTGCATCATACTCCCGAATCCTTTCACCTTCTGTAGGGGAAGACACATCCTACCTGTTTCTTATCACAAGAAGGCATCTAGTCTAGTAATCATTTCCTTTTAAGCAACAAACCATTTAGGTGATTAACTATCAAGGCCCACTGAACCTATCAATGTGGATGAGTGATTAACTGTTCAGGGCCTTAAACTGAACCTATGTTTCATTTGGTGAGTGATTCAGTTTAAAGGGCCACATCAAACACATGTTGGAATGTGCACTCACTCCTGCACATCCTCTTCACAGAATACCTTTAACCTCTGAACTAAAATCTCAATCAATTAGATTAAAACACTTAGAGTAAAACATGATATAATATAAATGTGAACAACAATGATTCATACAATGGATATCTAATCATTCCTTTGTATTTGGTGAGCAAACCTTTATTAAACAATACATTATTGCATTAAACACTTTGATTATAAGTAGAAAGAGGCCTATTATTCTAATACAGTACTGAATATTGTAGGCGCTGCCAGTCCAAAAGAATGGAGCTGTTGTCAGAAAGGATCCCTGCAGGGCCAGGTGTGTCTGTGGGCCGACGCATTGCTAGTTACACAACAGATTTCTGTCTTTAGAAGATTTACTTCATTGATCCCCGAAGGGAAACTTTACACTCTATGAATCATGCAACATGCACATAATGTGATATATACAGCACATATGCACAATCAGGATCCGGACATGCATTAATGGAGAGATGTCAGAGTGAGTGAGCGGCGACCGACAGGCGCTCCTGAGCTGGTTGGTGCAAGGACATCTCAGCAAAGTGTATAAAGTGATGTTGTCTGGCATCTCTGCAGCTATCAGACCAATTTCCAGATTATTGATCCGCACCGGGACTTGAACCGGTGACCCTCCCAACCAAAACCCTCTTAAATAGACACAAGGCAATATTTCAATGTGAAGGAGCAGCAGCTCTACTCTGAGCGCCCCACGAATGTCTGAGCTCCTCACCCTATCGTCCAGCCTCCCTACAGAGGAAACTAATTTATCTATTATGCAGCAAGTGCTATGAAATATATTTAACCGAGCAGTCCTTTATGAACTAAAGTATGTATGTCAGTCCTTCTACTTTACTCTGAATAGCAGGGACTTTCTGTGCTGTTGACTTTAAACCAAGTTTTTATGTGGTCTGAGGTGCAGTCGATTTGCATGTCCTCCAGGCTGACCTCACATCATTTTAAGACCAACACACCTGTAGATGCTAACAGTGACATTTACCTTCAAACAATTTGAGCACTGAGCTTAAATAAGTCAGCTGCATCAGGTGGAATATAGGAGAGACACCTGCACCAAGACCCTTTGAGCTGGGCGTAGGACAAAGTGTTGTGCTGAAGTTCTGAGTTCTTTCTAAATGGGGAACAAAACTTGAAGAAGAAGCAGCTCTTTTAACACTGCAGCTAATTGTTTCTTGGATGTGTTGGGTTAAAGCTCTTATATGTTAAAGTGCTTTTTTACAGGAAGTCTTACCAGCCTCAATGGATGAAGTGAGACGTATACATCTTTTGGTTTCATAAAACAGTTGAAGAAACAGTTGAGGTTAAAACCACTTCCTTGTTGGATTAGTTGAGTTTCTATCATTAGGCAAATGAGATATGGAATAAAGTGTCCTGCCCTCTTTCAGCACAGAGCACTGATATATAAAGTCCAACAAACATTTACAGACAACATAAAGGAGAGGGATTGTTACAGGCTGTGCAGACGCTGCTCAGTCAGGATGCTCGCAGGTTTCCTCCTGTTGCTCCTCCTCACAGGTAAGCCGGGACATTTCTTATAGATGCATGCGATTGCAAAGGTCTGATATGAAGGAGAAGAATACAGTTTGGTTTGTGTTTCAGCTTGGAAAACAAAAGTCAAATATCTACCATCTGTCTGCTCCTTAAAAGACATGCTGTGTGTTTTTATCCACTGAAGCATTTTCTTGATTTGAGTTTGTCTGTTGGAAAAAAAATGAAATTCAGGTTGTCAGCTCTTCTGTCTGCGGTGTAGGAGAGGAAGAGAGGTGTGTGCATGGAAACAATATTGAAAAAAATATTTCTGTCAACTCTTTTATATCAGATGGAAGTACCTTCATTCTCGCAGATCCTCTTGATGATGAACTGACGACCGATGACAGTATGTGCAAGAAATAGATCAACAGTCAGAGGACAAGTCTTGGACTAGTGAACAGATCAGGCTCCAGATTTCTATGAGATTATCTGCTTTCCTATTGACCTGAAGACTATGACAAAAAATATGGTATTTTCTTTTGTGTCAGGTGGAAGTTCCTCTGATGTCACAGAGCCTCCTGATGATCAACATATGTACATTCAGAGCTCTATCAAAGGTTAGTAAAAATGCACCATCCTTTATTTTAAAACTACTTTTAAAACCTCCCCCTAACTTCTTGTTGTCATGTTCAGCTTCCTCCCTCTGGACCGAGGCTTGTAATCCAGATAGGTACCAAACAAGGCGACACAAAACCCCTGAACTGAACAAGCTGCAGTCACATTCACACAGGCATTTTCTGGGTTTCAGTTTCTCTGTTGTTGTTGTTGTTGTTGGCTGTTGTTTCATTGTTGTTTCATTGTTGTTGTTGGCTGTTGTTTTGTTGTCGTTGTTGTTGTTGGCTGTTGTTTCGTTGTTGTTTCATTGTTGTTGTTGTTGTTGTTGGCTGTTGTTTCATTGTTGTTTCATTGTTGTTGTTGGCTGTTGCTTTGTTGTCGTTGTTGTTGTTGGCTGTTGTTTCGTAGTTGTTTCATTGTTGTTGTTGTTGTTGTTGTTGATGAGACTATGCTGTCTCAGAGGTTCCAACAGTAACAGGAACCTTTTTTAAACAGGATCTATTACACTCAGCTTCACCATTAAGTGTGTCAGTCTGAAACACCTCCTGCTGTTTTTTTATTTATCTGATATTTCAGCTGCTGTCTCTTTAAGGACCATGGGCATGAACATACTGAACTTCGAAACATGTTTCTTCAGGTGGAAGAATCGACATGGACTCAATATTTGGGGATGTTTCCAAGACGGATGGTGACAGTTATACAGCAAAAAGTATGTAAAAACTGGGCCTGAGCATGATTACCTCTTGCATATAATGTGATAGTACAGCACATGCATGCTTTATGTTACTGTGTAGCATGCTCAGTTTACAAACAGGCGGAAAAAAATTAAATTATCTGCACACTGGAGAAGAACACAGAGAGCATGGCAGCTGCTTTACAGACGTTGTGTCTGATTTTGAGTCACTTTAATCATCTATATTCGTATGTTTATTTAAAAAATAAAAAAGACGAGTTTTGCATCAGCACAACACAGAGAACATGACTGCAACTCTGTGAAGTATTTTGCATAATGTAATTTTGATGCAGCCATAAAACTCTGGATTTCTCCAGAATGAAGGCCGTCAGTGCTGCGTTCCCACGTGCTCGTGCATGAAATGTACCACGCCTGAGCACACGTCTCCGCTGTGTGTCAAAGTCAAGGAAGTGGATCGTGCCTGAGATTCCAGGCCCTGGATAGATTTCAGGCCCTGGAAACGGCAGATCCACTGTCCATGATGAGCTTAGCCTTATGCGACAGTGTCTCTCTTGTCTTTTCTGCTCCCTTCTCGCTCATTCACCACGTCCTGAGCGTATAAAACATGTCTTTGGAGCTCTCCATACCTTACACCATGACACCATCTTATGTACAACATGCATGTCTGCCCTGCAACATCCATAATGTGGTTGCAGAGGAGGCCTGAGTGACGGTTAAAGGCTTCCGTCAAGCAATGCAGGAAATCAGCAGCTTGCTTCTCTGGGCGCTGCGTAACACTCCTGATAGCGCCGGTGTCAGTGTTTCTGAAGAACTCGTTTCTCAGGTCTCGGGTCAGAGTAGCAACAGCAGCTTTGTATTCCAGTGTCTGTGTTATTCCAATCTGGATGCTTTGCTCTTTGGTCTGGAGCTGGCAGTGTTAGGGCTGTCATAACGTTGCGATGTTGGAGAACCGTCAGCTGGGCCATGTTGACCACGGGTAGGAGGCTGGTCATCTGGTTCCGGCTGGTCTGGTTCCAATGGTGGCAGGGACGGTGGCATGGGAGGGTAGGAGTCCAGGTCCGAGTTCGTCCCCCTGAGGGCCTGCAATGGTGCCTGCAATGGGGCATAAGGAGACAGGCGTGAGGTATCACTAGACCTATATGGAGGTGGGCTGAACTGGTTTTTTCTTCAAGTTACATCTCCACTTTAAACTCGTCCCTCTACCATTCTTTTACATGACCTTTTTTCTCTCTCTCTTTTGCAGCGAGAGTCTCACTGCAGTCTTCCACATTCTCATGCATTTGCTACGACTCCCATATCTTTCCAAATCCTTAACTTTCACCTTTACGTTTTCCTTTTATTTATACTGTCTTTATTATTTATATTTTGTTAATATTGTTATTATTATTTTAACTGATTTAAGCTCAACGAACCTCCTTCTGGAAATCCATATTCATTCATCCACTCATTCAGACATTCGAAACATTTTTCACCGTATTTGTTTTTTTGTTTGTTTTTTTTTTCCTTTTTTCCTGTTTTTTCTTTTTCTTTTTTTTTTTCATCCCATAATATTACACACTGGACTGTCGGGGAAAGGCACATGACACTTAGTGGATCCCCCTGTTACAGTCAAGACATCTCTTGCTGGTTTTCCTAATTTTATCGTGGCGAAATACTAAGGGCACTGACTTGCCACGAGAATATTCTCACACTTTGAATATTCCGTTGGAAAGTCCCCTGATTTTTCAGATTTTATAGAGCTCGAAATCATAAGAGCACAGAGTCCCCCGGAGAAAATCCAGAGCTCTTACCTTCATAAGTTTGAAGTACTAAGAGCACCTTGAATTTTCCCCTGGGAAGTCCTGATTCCTTTTAGATTTTTTAGTGCTCGAAATCATAAGAACACTGAGTCTCCAAGGAAAAATTCCTGATTTCTATACTTTATAGTGCTTGAAATCATAAGAGCACTTGATTTTCCCCCTGGAAAATCTCCTGATTTTCAGATTTTATTGTGCTTGAAATCATTAGAGCACTGATTTTTCCTTGGAAAGTCCCTGATTTTCCCTCTTTATAGTGCTTGAAATCATAAAAACACCCGTCTTCCCTTTCCCCGAGAGTCCATACTTATAATTTGAATAATATCTCACCCAGTATTCTCTCGGATCAAGTCCGTTTGAACCAGGCGGCCGTAGACGCAGGAAACGAGATTCCGGCTCCCCTGTTCAAACAGGTGGACTGAGTTTTTCTTTCCTCAGGCTGGCCAAGCACCGTTCTCCCGTTCCCCTCGTGTAGCAGCTCGCTGGATCCTGCCGACAACGCCAAATTGTTGTGGAATTTTTCCCCATTACCAAAGACTGAAAATAAAGAGTGAGAAGATCTATTCAAAAAGGAACCCAAAGATCGATCTGGTCTCAATGAACATTTATTCGAAGGAAAGATAAGCGTTGGAAGACCCCTCTCTCACACGGCGAGGAGAGAAAGAGGCCCCGAGAAAAGGCAAACATGAACACTTATACATTTCCATCACATTACACAGATCACTTCCTCATCATGCCACATAGAGCCACTGCCCACCTGGCAGGGCGCCATCTCTCCCCTAGTGTGAGAAAAGAGACAACATGACTATTTACCATCTCCCAAGAATAAAGGGAACAAAATGATGGGAAACAAAACACCCAATATGCTGTGCATGTAGTATTCTAAGACATTTCAGATATGAGACCTACTTACTCTACCTACCATACTCTACGAGACCTTCGTAGTAGAAATGGAGTAAAATTTTCCATAACACACGTTTTAAAAAGAGGCGACAACGGGAGCATGAGCTGTACTTGCTACATGATGATATGGAAGTGAGTTGTTGTTGTTTTGCTACCAGTGTTTTCGCGACACCGTCACCTCGCTTTCTGATTGGCTACACGTCACAGTCAACAGCCTCGCGCTTGTTTCCCCTCGGGGGTGGGGGGGGGGGTTGGGGGGGGGACACCACACGTGATGAGAAATCAGGCCAAAACAATCCAACATGTTGAATATCCCCGATTTGAGATCGGAGGAGAGTAGTCTGAACACACCACACACGGCAGGATGATCTTATAAGATTATTTTATGATGATCGGGGCGTCTTTAAGATTATCAGAAGGAGAGAATCGGGGCCAAGATTGGCGTAATTATCCTGCTGTGTGAACCAGACTTAAGCAGTCCCAGGAACAGGGACAGAGTGCTCTGCAGGTACAAAAACAGGATGCAGTTGATGCTCTGCTGGAACTAGGGGCAGACAGCGCTCTGTTTGACCAGGATCAGGAAGCAGGAGGCGCTCAGTGGGACCAGGAAGCAGGAGGCACTCTGAAGGATCAGGAAGCAGGGGGCGCTCTGTGGAATCAGGAACAGGAAGCTCTGAGGCTTGAATTGAGGTGTTGGCTGCAGCATAAGCCGAGGCCTTAGTTGTGGCCTGGGTTAAGGCTTGAGTTCAGGCCTTTGTTAAGGCTTGAGTTCAGGCCTGGGCTCCGAAGCCTGAGGTGAAGCTTTGTGGAGCCTTTACTTTACTTTAAAGGTCCATCAGAAAATCTACTAAGGAGCTTGAGGAGATTGAATCTGGACATCTTGAGGAATTTTTGCGTCTTCTCCTTCCTTGTGTGCCGAAAATAGAACCACTGCAAGGGAGACGGCTCTGAGTAACAACAAAAATAATCTGCTGGGTCTGTACTTGGTCAGTTGATTTTGTCACGATCACTGGTTCAAAAACAGGTAGGAGGACCCAAAATGATTTATTTAAACAAAAGGTTTAACACGAGGAAACATCTGAAATCTGACTGGTACAACACACACACAAGCAAAACTAAATCACGACAGTTCCTGCTGTTGTTTATGTTTTTGTAGATTAGATTTTTTCTTGTATTGATGAATGTAAAGCACTTTGTAAATCTGTTTTTTTAAAGGTGCTATATAAATAAAGTTATTACTATTATTTCCTCATGTCCTCCTGAGGACGAGAAACCTGTCTAACAAAGTGATGTGTCTTTATGTTTCCTCTGAAGCTCAACGGCCTCCTGAGTGCAGTCATGAGACTCTTGTGAACCACTTGAATTTGACCAACAAAGTCAAGTTCGCTATGATCCGGCCAGTTGAAGACCACAGAAATAAGACAGAAATAAGGATGTCTCTTCAAATAAATGCTATTCTAGATGTGGTAAGTGAATTTAATGAGTTCTGTCTTCTGTCAAAGAACTTGTGATGGTTAAACTTTTCATTTTGTTTATGAAAGGAACTCTTAAAACTTCTGAATGTTCATTTAAAGACTTTTCTTCATGTTAGAAAGAATGTATTCAGAAACCACTTTAATTCAATCAACCCCCCCCCCCGCAAACACACACACACACACACACACACACACACTACTAATGACTGCACTCTGCTCACCTTCAGTGTTGTTTTTAAATGTATTTCTTCACAATATGTGGAATTTAATGTAAATGATGTGCATGTATCAGTATCTGACCTGTTGCTTGTTGAAAGCTTGTACTTCAAAGACATTTTAAAACACCTTAAATCTTTTTTACTTTTCCCTAGATAGAGAAGGAGCAGAAACTTGTTTCTTATGTTACTGTAATAACGGTGAGTTCTCTTTGAGGAGCACATTTTGATTGGCCGAATTCTCATCTCTTCTTCTGTTGTTTCAATGCTGTTCTCCTCTTTGTTCATTTTAGGACTGGCGAAATGATTTCCTCAAATGGGATCCATCTGAGTTCTGTGATATGCATTCCATTTCTCTTCCAAGAGAACTCTTGTGGGAGCCGTATATATTCATCCAAGAAATGTGAGTTTGACTTCATGTGCATGGTCTTCAGTGTTGGGGTTGTTACTCGTAAAAGTAATACATCACATCACTTAGTTTCTCATTGCTGAACATAATTAGTTACATTTCATTGGCAATTAAATATATAAAGTTAACCCTTACATATTCCCACATTTTTATAATGAGCACAAACATAAAAACCCACCTTAATGCTCTTTAATATAAAAAAGGCTACAGCACTGGCAGCATGCTAAATGTCTGAAAACAACACTGTGATGGAAACTTTCAGTGTGTGGCATGGAGGGGGGATTTTGGTTTGGTGGAAATTAATTATGTTAAACAATAGCCGACAATGCCACCTAGGGGCGTGCACCCCAGGAAATACACAACAGGTAAATACTAAGGACACTCAGGTTCAAAGCTGAAGAGACGTGTTTCACAAGAATGTAAAAGAATTTATTGAAAATACTGTAAATCAAAAAGGAAAAATGCAAAGTAAGGTGAATTATGTGGAGAAGGAAAACTAGTTAAAAAGCAGAACACAAATACTATTAAAGGGGAATTAAAATAAATCTTTAAATGTTTATATTACAGAATCTAAAAGAGATCAGATGTAAAGTTGAGCTTTAAAATGCTAACAAACTAGAAATAATCCAAAACGGAGTTTAAGCCACTAAGTGAAGAGGCAGAGTACACTGAGGAAGGTGTGGGGGGTGCGACCACACACTCACCTTCTTGCAGCACAGCAAATCTCACAGCAATCTTGAGCTCAATGGGTTATTTACCTGGTTAAATTAAAAAATTTAAAATATCAATAGTAGAAATCAATTTCAGGGTATGCAATGCACACCTGAAGGGAGGGGGGAGAGAAAACTGTCCCTCTGCTACTTTTTGTAGCAGTGTTGGAAATACGTTGATTCTACTGCTGAAACAGGCATCGTTTCTCTCACGATGTACAAGGCTATTGATCTCTGCTTTTGTCGATACTTGTTGAAAGTCAAGCATCGGCTGCTGCGTTATCTTTTCTTGAGTGTCTCTCAGGGGCCAGGGGTCTCCTTGAGCTACTAGCTTGTGTTAGCATGTTGCCTTTGCAGGTGCCTGGAAAGATTTGATGTCGAGTTCACAGCAGTTAAGAGTTGTTTTTGGCCATGATACACTTCACACTTTACTCACATGTTTGTCCTTTCCTCCAACAAATTCAAAGTAGTGTGCATATTTCTAATCCAACACTTCACAAGCTACTCAAGGCAGAGATTAACATTTTCAATTTTAAACTGAAAGGTTCTGGGTACCCTGACTTTGAACAGCTCGATCAGATTTTCCTACAGGAGTTGAATTTAAATCTTTTTATACAGGTTATGAGACCTTTATGGAGACATTTGTAAAGAAATCCCCTCCTAGTTCACTGTAGGGGAACAAATGTAGAAAGAAGTCTAATCCAAAATCTTTTTTTTTTTTTAAACAGGACAGGAAAAGACAAGACCTCTCGAATGCCTTGGATCTTTGTTGGTTCCGAGGGTTTTGCAGTTATAATGGATCACATGGTTCTGGAAACCACATGCAGGATGAGATTTTACAAATTTCCTCTGGACACTCAAATCTGCAACTTCACCTTCACGACATTCACAACCGGGGGTGAGCCTTTAGCATGTATAGTTCCTATCATTTATTTTTCCTCCAGTTTAAATGCATGTGTGTACTTCAATGACTTTGTCACCTGAAATAAAATACTTGACTTTTTTTTCTCAAATTGTAGGTGGAGATATTGAACTTCAAGGATCTAAAGATCCTCATGACTTGGATAAGAGCATGTCTGAGTGGAATCTGATGAACACTACAATACATCACAACAGTCATTCTAACTTTCTGATGGTCGTTTACTCAGTAAGTACCGTCTGTGACTGAATATTCATGACTTTAGTTGGTAAACGTTTCTGTTGCTTCAAATGAAACCATCAATAATACACAGAATGATTATATATTAGACATTCCTGACTTTGAGTAGTCAGAAAACTAGAAAATAAAAATACAAGTCTATTAACCTTCATATTTGATTTACTGTTATAACACAACGTGATGATAACACTGTCCATAAGCAGAGCAGGAAGAAGAATACTTGTAATATAACTAAAGATACTATTGAAACTGTCAGGCCTGGACAAAGGGGACGACTCAAATGCAGAGAACGTATTCAAAAAAAATCTTTATTTTTCAAGCACGCAAATGACCACAAGACAGAGCGATAAAATAAGTAGGCTACGAAAACCTGAATCCTAAAATAAAGCAAAACTCTAGAGAGAACAAAATCACTGCAATAAAGGCAGGCTAAAAAGGCTATGATAAATGATCTTAAAAATAATCAAACACAAAATCACTGCATGAAGCAGGAAGGAAGACAAAGAGAAATACACACTTATCAATAAGCTATTACTTTTCAAAATAAAACATGAAATTCACAAGACAGACAAAACATGACAAGACACCCCCCACCGCTGTGTGACAGAAACAGAATAACGTCTTCATAGATGTCTATTCAGTCTTTTCCAAACACCTTGAGCCTTGCTGGGTAGATGATGTGGGATTTCACCTGTGTTTTCTAAGTGGGTGCACTTGGTTTCGTTCCTGTTGGATTTTAGGTGTAAAGTCTTGCTCGAAAAAGATTCTTGATCCCTGCAGAAGGATTTCTCTTTTCCCCCATGCCGATTTCAGAACTTGCTGTCTCATGCCCCAATCAATCAATGAAAAATGTGTCTATTTGCGTTCACACATGCAGCTCCTTCTGGAAATATCTCCATCATGAAACAATTTATCGATATGAAATCTGAAGTTATGTGATCGTATTTAGACATACGTGTTTGAATATAGACTTTCTGTCAACCATCTTAACTTTCCACATGATTTCACAGATCACGATACAGAGGCAGTCAATGCTCTATATCCTCAACTTCATTCTGCCCATCCTGTTCTTCTTGTGTCTGGACTTGGCCTCCTTCCTGATCTCAGACAGCGGAGGTGAGAAGCTCAGCTTCAAGGTGACTGTGCTGCTGGCTGTCACAGTGATGCAGCTGATTCTGAATGATATCCTGCCTTCCTCCTCAGACAGGATCCCCCTCATAGGTAAAGACGTTCAATGGCTGCCTTTGTTGATTAATCATTTAACAGCAAATTCTTACTCAATGTGTCGTCATCTTTAGACTTTAGATCTTTCGTAATGCTGCTTTCTCCTCAGCGGTCTATTGTATCGGGACTTTCATTTTGATGATGATGAGCCTCTTGGAGACTATTTTGGTGATGTATCTGATGGAAAGAGATTCTGTATCACAAGACAAAGACGCAGAAAAAGACCAAAAACTGAAAGAAGACTGCACTGACAAGCATGGGAAACTCCAAAACTGCTTTAGAGGTGACAATTTAAAAAATGTGTAAATATACATGATTAAAAAAGGGTCACAGCTGGTTACTTTGAGGAGCTGCAAAGATGTTACTCCAGATATTCAGCATGTTCAATACGTTTGATCAAATGAAGTAGTCCTGATGTCAAACATTCCCTAACCTGTCTCGTATATCTTCACAGACATTAACAAATGGGTTCACTCGACCTGTGTCCGTGATGTTTCCCTCAGTGAGACGGCATCTGAACTGCTGCCGGTGGCAAAAGAGGTAAAGAGGAAGCTGTATGTTAACATTAACAGAGATTGTTCCATGGTGTATATACTCCACAGGAGATGAGAAACCCTGTTGTTTAAATCATATTTGGTGGTTACCATAGTTAATTTGAGGCTGACATTGTAATTTGTAGTTCTCTGATATCACAGTGGTGCCCCTGGGTTTAGTAAGCCCAGTTTATTAATAGTGTTGATTTATATTATTAATTAATTAAGGATAATTGTTAATGTTAATTTGAAGAACCATGTTCAAACCCTGCAGGATGAGGTCCAATCCCTGCAGGCAGAAATCAGATTTATTCATCAGCACTACAAAACTACCAAACAGCTAATTTTAGCTAGGTTTTTCAGCTAGGTTTTATGCCTAGCGTTGGATATTTAGACAGTCTGTCCAGTCTTTGCCTCACTATCATGATGTCTATAAATGTTTATAAACTTTTAGGGTAGCAGCAGCCGAGTGAGCGAGGAATGCCAGGAGAAGATATCTGAAGAACTGCTGAAGCTGCTGCTCAGCATCAGGAAGGACGAAGACAAGCCCGGCTACTGGACCAGAATGACTAAAACGATCAACAGAATCTACATGATTGTTTATGTCATAACTGCCAGTTTGTTTTTAGGTGTTCTGTTTTCACGTTGGTTCGCTGAGGAAAACAAGTAGTGTGATCAATAAAGTCAAGTAATCAAGAATGTGCTGAGAAGTAGGCACTCACAAAAAGTAAAGAGCTGGGATAATGCCTTTGTTAAGATATGATGTGGTAAGTGTTTATATGCATGCAGGATGCATGATGGGACAGTAGTTAGCGTTGATACCTCACAGGGAGGTTCAATTCCCCCGTCTGTCAGGAGCCTCTCTGTGTGGAGTCTGCATGTTCTCCACGTATATCCGTGGGTTCTCTCCGGCTTCCCACAGTCTAAACACATGCTCTTTAGGTTAACTGGTGACTCTAAATGACCAGTAGGTGTGAATGTGGCTGGTTTTCTGTCTCTATATGTCAGCTCTGTGATTGACTGGGGAACCGTCCAATGAGAGCTAGGATGGGCTCCTGGCCCCTGCAGCCCTTAACAGCAAGAAGCTGTATAGATAATGCATGGATGGATATAGGCATGCATATAAATGTGTCTTAACACCCATCCATATAATATAACAAAAAAACACAGGGGTTTTAAATAAATGTGAAATGTAAAAACAAAATATATGTAGCGTGCCATTAAGTGCATGAAAGGTTTTAGCATGCATCTTCATAAGGCTTTGTTTTGTTCAACCAGAAATCTGACTCAAGCAATCAAATGAGCAGAGAAAACATTAACCCATGCAGTTTATGATGCAAACGTTTTGGATTGTTTTGTGTATAATCATGTATGAAATGAATCTTGATATCTTCTGTCACTACAGGCTCTGTAGACGTGTATCAAACTCTTCATAAAGCAAAACAAACATGACAAGTAAAATATTCTCTGGTGCTCATTTCAGTGTTCTTGAGAGTGGTACCTCCTTACTTCCATCAGGTGTGTGTTTGATCTGTTACCACTCCGCCAAGGCAGTGGAGCAGAGGTTTTCAATTTAGTCGATGTGTGTGCTTCCTGTGTTAGGCTTCTATTGCTGCCGGATGCCGGAGAACGATTCATCAATTTACCAAAGAGCAGATTGAGCTGGACAGGAAGTCAGACACTGGGTTTATTTTCAAAATAAAACCCATTTCTGTCGTTTGTCGGTTGACAACAAGAAGTTTGTTGTCGTGTTTGTACAAGTTTTTTTCTACGGTTTCATACCAAATATAAGGTGTTATCTCAGGATGTCATGAGTGATTCAGTAATCACCACAGGAACTCCTTGGTCTCGTGACTCCAGCTGTCCACTGCTCTGTACTGCACACTCAGAACACAGCCTGTGGGTGTTGACGGATGATGGAGAAAAATGTCCTATAATAAACATTCTCCAGAGATTTGACTTTTAATATATTAAAGTTGGAAGATTTATTTTTACAGTTGAAGGATAAAAGTTGCTATTTAATCCTTTTCCTATGTTGTTCATAGAAATCTGACTCCTCTAAAAAATTACCTCAAATCTCTGCGCATTCTTTTGATGGGATGAGAGGAATGACTGGAGGCGTCTCTCAACACTACATGTCCCTGACAACAGACAGATACCTGGTCAGTTCATGAAGTCTGAGCCCCGACTATCTTTCCCTGAACCCTTTTATAGATCAGATCAACCCAGGTCACAGAGTCAACAAGCACACAGACCAGAGCCCCACTCTTCCAATAAACAGCCAAAACCCAAAACAAATCTTCTCGCAGTTAAAAAGGAACAACTCCTCTTAACTATGCAAATGTATAGTTCATCTATTATAAACCTTAAGAAGAATTTTAAAAGATCTACTCCTCTCCTTCAGGAAATGTTCCACTATTATTGCCTAACACTAAAATTCTATTTATCAATCACACTCAAACAAAATAATTACACATTTACCACACAGCACACAAACAAACACATCAACAGACATCAACAGCACACACACACACACACACACACACACACACACACACACACATCTACTCAGGCTGTACAGCACTCACTCACACATCCAAAGACTCCACCAGCACACACACAGCTCCTCACAAGTTTACCAGGTAGAGCTAAAGGTGTTGCTCAAAATACCGGTAACAGGGTAGAAGAAAAAACAACTACTTTTCCCCTTTCCACTCTCTGAACCAGTGAGATAAAAGAGAAAGGAGGTGCGATGGACGAAAAAATATATATATTTCTAAATATTTATACTTAAGGAGCAGAACTTAAGTTCAAATTAACACACAACAGAAAACACTATATACACGTGAACAGTAGAAAATGTATGGACGCAATGCCCTATTTGAAGTCCTGACTGGCAAGCTTCTACGGCAGTCCTAATGACAACTGCGGCCAGTCACTGGGGGTTCTATCCCAGACTCACAAACAGTTTTAATACACTTCTGCTGATTCACCGCCTCCCCAATGATCCCACACACAGTTCTCTGTCGACTGAAATGACCAGCGCTCAACCTGTTGCCTTCTTTACATTGTCATTCAGCGTCAGAAGAAAAGACCCAGCCCAACATTTATCCCAGCCAGTCTCTCGCCCCTGGCTTTCTAACCAGTCTCTCGCCCCTGGCTTTCTAACCAGTCTCTCGCCCCTGGTTTCCTAGTCAGTCTCTCGCCCCTGGTTTCACAGCCAGTCTCTCACCCCTGACTTCTCTTCGTACGGCCTTCTGTTCGATCGCTTACTTGTATTCTTGATTCAATTTTCTAAATGTAGACATTAACACCATCTATACCCAAAAGAGACAACGATAATTTAGATTTTCCAATGTGCACAATTTTATGGAAAAGGTTTGTGTTCACCTTTGGTTTTTGTGAGGCCTCTCGATGTCTGGATAGGTCTGGACGTTGTACCATAGACTTCAATGCAGTCGTTCTACCACCTCAAGAAATTAATAAATTTGAATCAAACATATTTCAAAAAATGTTCATAAATTAATCAATACTTACGTCCTCCATCAAACCTCATCCCCCATCGTCGGGGGCACCAAGTGAAGGATAAAAGTTGCTATTTAATCCTTTTCCTATGTTGTTAATAGAAATCTGACTCCTCTAAATAATTACCTCAAATCTCTGTGCATTCTTTTGATGGGATGAGAGGAATGACTGGAAGCGTCTCTTTCAGGTCAACAGAGTTTATTAACCCGATGAATCAAGAATAGAAGTTACAGAGTCTCTGGGTTCAACACTATGTGTCCCTGACAACAGACAGATACCTGGTCAGTTCATGAAGTCTGAGCCCCGACTATCTTTCCCTGAACCCTTTTATACATTAGACAGAGATTATCTAACCAAATTATGCATTTGAGAATATGCGGTGTCCTTCCTCCGATTGGGCAGCTTTCCAAATTATGCGCCTCCTGATGTTTGGTTCCGCTTCTCTCATTGGTGCATCATACTCCCGAATCCTTTCACCTTCTGTAGGGGAAGACACTTCCTACCTGGCCTGTTTCTAATCACAAGAAGACATCTAGTCTAGTAATCATTTCCTTTTAAGCAACAAACCATTTAGGTGATTAACTATCAAGGCCCACTGAACCTATCAATGTGGATGAGTGATTAACTGTTCAGGGCCTTAAACTGAACCTATGTTTCATTTGGTGAGTGATTCAGTTTAAAGGGCCGCATCAAACACATGTTGGAATGTGCACTCACTCCTGCACATCCTCTTCACAGAATACCTTTAACCTCTGAACTAAAATCTCAATCAATTAGATTAAAACACTTAGAGTAAAACATGATATAATATAAATGTGAACAACAATGATTCATACAATGGATATCTAATCATTCCTTTGTATTTGGTGAGCAAACCTTTATTCAACAATACATTATTGCATTAAACACTTTGATTATAAGTAGAAAGAGGCCTATTATTCTAATACAGTACTGAATATTGTAGGCGCTGCCAGTCCAAAAGAATGGAGCTGTTGTCAGAAAGGATCCCTGCAGGGCCAGGTGTGTCTGTGGGCCGACGCATTGCTAGTTACACAACAGATTTCTGTCTTTAGAAGATTTACTTCATTGATCCCCGAAGGGAAACTTTACACTCTATGAATCATGCAACATGCACATAATGTGATATATACAGCACATATGCACAATCAGGATCCGGACATGCATTAATGGAGAGATGTCAGAGTGAGTGAGCGGCCCCCGACAGGCGCTCCTGAGCTGGTTGGTGCAAGGACATCTCAGCAAAGTGTATAAAGTGATGTTGTCTGGCATCTCTGCAGCTATCAGACCAATTTCCAGATTTTTGATCCGCACCGGGACTTGAACCGGCGACCCTCCCAACCAAAACCCTCTTAAATAGACACAAGGCAACGTTTCAATGTGAAGGAGCAGCAGCTCTACTCTGAGCGCCCCATGAATGTCTGAGCTCCTCACCCTATCGTCCAGCCACCCTACAGAGGAAACTAATTTATCTATTAAGCAGCAAATGCTAAGAAATATATTTAACTGAGCAGTCCTTTATGAACTAAAGTATGTATGTCAGTCCTTCTACTTTACTCTGAATAGCAGGGACTTTCTGTGCTGTTGACTTTAAACCAAGTTTTTATGTGGTCTGAGGTGCAGTCGATTTGCATGTCCTCCAGGCTGACCTCACATCATTTTAAGACCAACACACCTGTAGGTGCTAACAGTGACATTTGCCTTCAAACAATGTGAGCACTGAGCTTAAATAAGTCAGCTGCATCAGGTGGAATATAGGAGAGACACCTGCACCAAGACCCTTTGAGCTGGGCGTAGGACAAAGTGTTGTGCTGAAGTTCTGAGTTCTTTCTAAATGGGGAACAAAACTTGAAGAAGAAGCAGCTCTTTTAACACTGCAGCTAATTGTTTCTTGGACGTGTTGGGTTAAAGCTCTTATATGTTAAAGTGCTTTTTTCCAGGAAATCTTACCAGCCTCAATGGATGAAGTGAGACGTAAACATGTTTTTGTTTCATAAAACAGTTGAGGTTAAAACCACTTCCCTGTTGGATTAGTCGAGTTTCTATCATTAGGCAAATGAGAGATGAAATAAAGTGTCCTGCCCTCTTTCAGCACAGAGCACTGATGTATAAAGTCCAACAAACATTTACAGACAACATAAAGGAGAGGGATTGTTACAGGCTGTGCAGACGCTGCTCAGTCAGGATGCTCGCAGGTTTCCTCCTGTTGCTCCTCCTCACAGGTAAGCCGGGACATTTCTTTTAGATGCATGCGATTGCAAAGGTCTGATATGAAGGAGAAGAATACAGTTTGGTTTGTGTTTCAGCTTGGAAAACAAAAGTCAAATATCTACCATCTGTCTGCTCCTTAAAAGACGTGCCACTGTTGTAGTGGTTTTTAAAATTGTTTCTTTGTATCAAACTAATGTTGTCGCCTTCTTGACTGGTACTCTGTAGAAGGAGAACGTGTCTCTCAGTGGGATTTTGCAAGTAGTTCTTCATTTTATTTATTTTCTATTTTACCGTGACGGTGGCTCAGTTGGTATAGTCAGTCATCTCTCAAACAGAATGTCAGGGTTTCCGAAGTGTCCCTTGGCAAGGCACTTAACTCGAAGTTGCTCCTGCAGCTTTGGTGCTTTTATTGAATCAGTTTTTGAACGTTTACTTTCTTTCGTTATTTCTGTACACAACCTATTTTGACATTGCCTTAAAGAGCATATTGCAGGTTAAAAAAAGTTTAAATGAACACTTCATGTTGTCTGATAAGGGCTGTAGAATAAGTACATCAATGTTCTGTATGTTCTTCAACACATAAGAGCTCTAATTTAATTTAGAGGAGAAAGTGGCTGTTTTTAGCGTAGCTGTTTAGAACTCGCTTTTTTTCAACAATGCGTCACATGACGTTCTGCTACTCTGCTTTGATGGGCTTTATGCGTACGTGCATGAATGAATGAATGAAGCCTTTATTGCCCCTGGGGGAACTTGTCTTGCACCGAGAGCATGAAACACTTTACAAACAAGAAGGCAGCACAAAAGAATTAAACTCACATCGCTGTGAACTCACATCAGGAGAATCCTGCACCATGCACTGTATTTTCTATAACAACGTGAGCACTGGGCTGCATCAGGAATAAACAATAAAGACATAGTGCTGCATTTCCACAGGCCGTGTAATCGGGTTTTATGTCTCTCTCTCTCTCTCTCTCTCTCTCTCTGTCTCTCTCTCTCTCTCTCTCTCTCTCGCACAGCGCGGCACCGTAATACGTTGTACAGATTTGTTTTTACGAGTAACTCCCATACAATGTAAAGGTGAATGATCGGCACTTGCCCCTTCTACAAATTGTTTTTTAATTGATTGAATGGGATTCAAACTTTACATATGCTGATGTATACACAGCACTCGCCCATATATGGCGAGCTGACACCTGTCACTCAGCAGGACGCCTGCTCCGGGTCTCTCCTCACACCACAGCTTCTCTCCTGAGGCCGTTATTCCTTTAATCCTGCCTGTTTCTGCTCTCTATCACATCTAACAGGTTCACAATAATAAGCCAGTGGACCATCATATGTAAAGGAATACATATTTTCTTCCTCTATATTGACGGGAGTGACACTCAGATCCATGATTTTCTATGTTAAACAAATGGGGATTCAGCGGGACTCCCTTATGTTACGTCACAGCTGAATGTGGAAGTAAAGAGCAAAGACTAAAACATCTCCAGGAGACCCTGTGGGTTATTCATTTCAGAATTTCTTTAAAAACAGTATTGTTAACGTATTTTCCTATGATTAGTTAAGTTTTGTCTTTAACCTGCAATATGCTCTTTAAGACATTATTTAGTTGTGGATTAAATTGAATGAAATTATTGATTAAGCTTCCACTCAGATTGGTTGAACCTTAATCAATGTGATTATTTCTGTGATTATTTTTTTCGGTTTTTACCATGTTTTAGTGGGTTAAATAGTAGTCCCTTTTCTTGTGTTTTCTAATGTTGTAGTATTGGAAATATTTAAGTTAAGTTTAATAACAATTGTTTATTTATATTAATAATGAACAATTATTCTTTTAACTTTTTTTAACCACATTTTAAAACACAACATAAATGTTGACCACGTATTAGCTCTGCGAAACCCCAACGTAATTGGTGCCCCCTGTGAGGCCCTTAATAAACCAGCTTTGTCGCATTGTTTATACACAGTAATTCAAAAATGTTAATCCCTAAAGGAATTCTGCTGAAGGAAATTATCTTTTCTTTTGGAGAAAACTAAAGCCTGCAGAACCATATCCAAACCCTGAAGGATGAGGTCCAATCTTTGCAGGCAGAAAACACATATATCCTTCAGCACTACAAAACTAGCAAGCAGCTAATTCAGGTTTTATGCCTAGTGTTAGACATTTAGACAGTCTGTCCAAACTTTGCCTTAGTTTATCCCCAGACCAAATGCCTACTGATATTGTAATATTTGGTTGTTCTCTAATATCAGAGTGGTGCCCTTGGTATATTAAACTCAGTTAAATAATTATGTTGATTTATATTAAGAATTAAATACAGATATTTATTACTGTTAATTAGATTTGCCAAATTGTACTTTATTTTAAAGATTTATTTTTGGCCTTTATGCCTTCATCACAGAGAGGAAAGTGGATAGAGGCGGAAATCAGGGCGAGAGACATGCGGGAAATGAGCCACAGGCCGGACACGAACCCGGGCCGCCCGCGCGAGGACTGAGCATCAACGCATCAACGCGTGCGCTACCGCTGCGTCACCAGCGCGCCCTTAAATTGTACTTTATAAAATAAAAATGCTTTTCATTTGTAGAGAACTTTACATTTGAGAATCTCAAAGTGCTTCAGAGTTTAAAGGAATAAACCCAACATAAATGTTGTGCTGTGTTGGCCGTATATTGGCTTCTGCAAAACCCAAACATTATGGTGCCCTGTGTGAGACCTTCAACACCATCATGACATTGAGTCAACTTTTTGAGGTCTCAGTTGAGCTCAGCACTGATTTTTCCACATGATTACTTTGATTTGATTTGAAAATAACAATTTTACTGACACCCCACGGTTTCAGAGGCAACCTTTCCAGTGTCACAGTCTAAATGAGACATGACTGCTACCCAAGATGGTGATTTTTAATTGATATTTACGGTCTTGGTTTTGTCTCTATCACTAAATTTCGTTGTCTGGTTTGTTTGGGTTCTCGGTTAGTGTTTTTTTGACAACAACACTAGTGATGTCCCTTGTTGTTACACCTGTTTTGTAATCTGTGTCATGATGGATGTCGATCTTGCCGGGTGCAAACAAATCTATGGTCATAAATGAAGTCATGAAGATATATTACTTAGATATAAACTTGGGCAATAAAATAGTGAAATTAGAAAGATCTATATTCTTTTGTGTCAGGTGGAAGTTCCTCTGATGTCACAGAGCCTCCTGGTGATCAACAGACGTACAATGAGAGCTCTACAGGAGGTATGTAAAAATGCACCAGTGCTTTGTTTTAAAACTATATCAGAGGTCTTTGTTGGTGGGAGTAATTGGAGTGAATTTGCAAGAAAATATTGTAATTAGAAACATGTATATTCTTTTGTGTCAGATGGAAGTACCTATAATGATCCAACACCTGATTACAATCGGAGAGGTATGTAAAAATGCACCAGCCCTTTGTTTTAAAACTATTTCAGAGGTTCTTGCTGGGGGGAGGTACTGCAGTACATTTGCAAGAAAATATTAAAATTAGAAAGACGTATAATCTTTTGTTTCAGGTGGAAATTCCTCTGGTGTCACAGACCCTCCTGGTGATCAACAAACGTACAATGAGAGCTCTACAGGAGGTATGTAAAAATTCACCAGCCCAATGTTTTAAAACTCCTGGTTGTTCCAAAGTCGAGACTAAAATCTAAAGGTGACCTTTAGATTGACCTTTTCAGTCACTCCGGACCTTCAGGCATACGGCCTAAATGCTGTTCGGGAGGACGGCCCAAAGACCGACCAGACATGGGAATCAGTTCAGGGGGACGGCCAAGTGGCAGACCAACAAGGGGGATAAGTTCAGAGGGGCAGCCAGGTGGGCAGCCGGGAGGCCAATCAGCGAAAGGCAGGACCTCCGCCAAAGGGCCAGCCGGACCATTGACGTGGGGGCAGGAGCCGCCGGAAAATCCGACAAGAATGTAGCAGCTGCTGGAACTCCAAATGAGAGCCCTGGAGTGGCCGGTGGTGCCACCCATGGAGATACAATAGTGTGCAGGACGTCCAGCCAGGAAACGGGAGCTGGCAGAACCTCCCACGGAGAGACAGTGGGCAAATACTCCTACAAAGAAACAGAAGGGGACAGATCCACCAACGGAGACACTGAAGTGGGCAGAATCTCCCACGGAGGATCCCAAGAGTCGGCCGGACCGCTAACAGAGAAACAGGATGGACCTTCCAATCCAAAACAAGGGGTCGAAGGTTCTCAGCAAGCCAGGAACACAGACGCAGATAAAGGTTGGTTCACACGGCAGGATTTTAAAATTGCCGGCCGATTTCCCAAACCTTAGAGACCACACACATGGCGATAAATAATCCGAGATTTTACAGTTTTGGTCGTACAGTGTGTGGTAACACGGCAACATCAACACACACGAACCACTCGCGAACGTCAGACGGGAAATCTCGCAAAACCTCTCGAGATCAAACGTGATTCCAGAGTCCACAAACGGGTGATGTAATAGGGATCGTTTGTGCTGTTTTTATCTGAAAAACACGTTTTAAAAAGAGGCATCGGTCAAAGGAGAGGAGACAACGGGAGCATGAGCTGTACTTGCTACATGATAATATGGAGGTGAGTTGTTGTTGTTTTGCTACCAGTGTTTTCGCTACACTGTCACCTCGCTGTCTGATTGGCTACGCGTCACAGTCAACAGCCCCGTGCTTGTTTCCTCTTGGGGGGGAACACCACACATGATGAAAACAATCCAACATGTTGAATATCCCTGATTTGAGATCGGAGCGGTCCCGACATTCTTCCGACCAGAGGAGAGTAGTCTGAACACACCACACACGGCAGGATGATCTTATAAGATTATTTTATGATGATCGGGGCGTCCTTACGATTTTTAGAAGGGTAGAATTGAGGCCAAAATCGGCATAATTATCCTGCCGTATGAACCAGGCTTAAGCAGTCCCAGGAACAGGGACAGAGTGCTCTGCAGGTACAAAAACAGGATGCAGTTGACGCTCTGCTGGAACTAGGGGCAGACAGCGCTCTGTTTGACCAGGATCAGGAAGCAGGAGGCACTCTGAAGGATCAGGAAGCAGGAGGCGCTCAGTGGGACCAGGAAGCAGGAAGCTCTGAGGCTTGAATTGAGGCGTGGGCTGCAGCATAAGCCGAGGCCTTAGTTGTGGCCTGGGTTAAGGCTTGAGTTCAGGTCTTTGTTAAGGCTTGAGTTCAGGCCTGGGCTCCGAAGCCTGAGGTGAAGCTTTGTGGAGCCTTTACTCCAAATAAAGGTCCATCAGAAAATCTACTAAGGAGCTTGAGGAGATTGAATCTGGACATCTTGAGGAATTTTGGCATCTTCTCCTTCCTTGTGTGCCGAAAATAGAACCACTGCAAGGGAGACGGCTCTGAGTAACAACAAAAATAATCTGCTGGGTCTATACTTGGTCAGTTCATTTTGTCACGATCACTGGTTGAAAAACAGGTAGGAGGACCCAAAACGATTTATTTACACAAAAGGTTTAACACGAGGAAACATCTGACTGGTACAACACACACACGCAAAACTAAATCATGACAGTTCCTGCTGTTGTTTATGTTTTTGTATATTTGATTTTTTCATGTATTGATGATTGTAAAGCACTTTGTAAATCTGGTTTTTTAAAGGTGCTATATAAATAAAGTTATTAATATTATTTCCTCATGTCCTCCTGAGGACGAGAAACCTGTCTAACAAAGTGACGTGTCTTTATGTTTCCTCTGAAGCTCAACGGCCTCCTGAGTGCAGTCATGCGACTCTTGTGAACCACTTGAATTTGACCGACAAAGTCAAGTTTGCTATGACCCGGCCAGTTTACAACCATACAAAGGAGACAAAAGTACTGATGATTCTTCAAATAAAAGCCATTCTAGATGTGGTAAGTGAATTTAATGAGTTCTGTCTTCTGTCAAAGAACTTGTGATGGTTAAACTTTTCATTTTGTTTATGAAAGGAACTCTTAAAACTTCTGAATGTTCATTTAAAGACTTTTCTTCATGTTAGAAAGAATGTATTCAGAAACCACTTTAATACGACCCCCCCCCCCCCGCACACACACACACACACACACACACACACACACTACTAATGACTGCACTCTACTCACCTTCAGTGTTGTGTTTTTAAATGTATTTCTTCACAATATGTGGAATTTAATGTAAATGATGTGCATGTATCAGTATCTGACCTGTTGCTTGTTGAAAGCTTGTACTTAAAAGACATTTTAAAACACCTTAAATCTTTTTACTTTTCCCTAGATAGAGAAGGAGCAGAAACTTGTTTCTTATGTTGTTTTAGTAAGGGTGAGTTCTCTTTGAGGAGCACATTTTGATTGGCCGAATGCTCATCTCTTCTTCTGTTGTTTCAATGCTGTTCTCCCCTTTGTTCATTTTAGTCCTGGCAAAATGATTTCATCAAATGGGATCCATCTGAGTTCTGTGATATGCGTTTCATTTCTCTTCCAAGAGAACTCTTGTGGAGGCCGGATATATTCATCCAAGAAATGTTAGTTTGACTTCATGTGCATGGTCTTCAGTGTTGGGGTTGTTACTCGTAAAAGTAATACATCACTTAGTTTGTCATTGCTGAACATAATTAGTTACACTTCACTGGCAATTAAATATATAAAGTGAACCCTTACATAATCCCACATTTTTATAATGAGCACAAACATAAAAACCCACCTTAATGCTCTTTAATATAAAAAAGGCTACAGCACTGGCAGCATGCTAAATGTCTGAAAACAACATTGTGATGGAAACTTTCAGTGTGTGGCATGGAGGGGGGATTTTGGTTTGGTGGAAACTAATTATGTTAAACAATAGCCGACAATGCCACCTAGGGGCGTGCACCCCAGGAAATACACAACAGGTAAATACTAAGGACACTCAGGTTCGAAGCTGAAGAGACGTGTTTCACAAGAATGTAAAAGAATTTATTGAAATACTGTAAATCAAAAAGGAAAAATGCAAGACAAAAAGTAAGGTGAATTATTTGGAGAAGGAAAACTGCTGAGACAGCAGAATGCAAATACTATTAGGGGAATTAAAATATAAATATAATAATATAGTACTTTATTTTATTACAGAATCTAAAATAGTCTAAAAGAGATCAAATGTAAAGTTGGGCTTTAAAATACTAACAAACCAGAAATTAACTACGGGTGTATTCACACCAGGAAAGTCCTTTAGTCCGCTTTCTTTGGTTCGGACCAAATACAATGTTTCTTTTTTGGTTTGGTGCGGTTTGTATGAGGCCCAGAATTCATAAACAAAACCATGTGTGTGAAGATCGTTCAATCATTGGATAAAAAGGTTTAGGGCGGGGTAAAGCCGTAATCGCAAGATGAAAGTAAACATGGAGAATAATGGAGAACTTGCATGCTGCACTCACTCTCCTGGTATTAAACATTTTAGCAACAATTTCATCCATTTAGTACAGGTACGAAAATATTTAATTGTGTAAAAAATGTAGATCTATGTGTGGGCAATCAACCGGTGTTATGATGAATGTGGCCGAGGTTATAAATGACGTATGTGGCGCAGGGGAAAGGAGGAGGATCAGACTGCTGCTGTTCTGTTCATAGTCTGTGTGATTTAAATGTTTTGGATAATAAAAGAACAGAGTGATGAAAGTGTCTGAAAGATAGACTAAAGATTACCTCCGCGTCTTATATCAAAGAAGTAGGCAATAGAAACCAAACAATTATTTCCCTTAATGCGCGAGGCTACGGGAGCCTGTTATGTCCAAAAAGCCGTACGATTTTTAGAGCTGGGTCGGACTGAGGTCTGGTTGCTTTCACACCTCAAACGAACCGTACCAGGGTTTGTTTGGAAGCGAACCGAGACCACCTCTTCGGCTGGGTCCCGGTCCGTTTGTTGCGCACCTGAGTTCGATGGTTTGTATTCACACCGACTCAAAAGGTCTGCGCCGGGGTTTTAGTTCGTTTCAAGCAAACCAAACAAGGTAGGTCTGAATACACCCTTAAACGGAGCTTAAGCCACTGAGTTAATGCAATCTCACAGCAATCTTGAGCTATTTACCTGGTTAAATAAAAAAAAATATATATCAATAGTAGAAATCAATTTCAGGGTATGCAATGCACACCTGAAGGGAGGGGGGAGAGAAAACTGTCCCTCTGCTACTTTTTGTAGCAGTGTTGGAAATACGTTGATTCTACTGCTGAAACAAGCATCGTTTCTCTCATGATGTACAAGGCTATTAATCTCTGCTTTTGTCGACACTTGTTGAAAGTGAAGCATCGGCTGCTGCGTAATCTTTTCTTGAGCGTCTCTCAGGGGTCAGGGGTCTCCTTGAGCTACTAGCTTGTGTTAGCATGTTGCCTTTGCAGGTGCCTGGAAAGATTTGATGTTGAGTTCGCAGCAGTTAAGAGTTGTTTCTGGCCGTGATACACTTCACACTTTACTCACATGTTTTTTTTTACACAGGACAGGAAAGGGCAGGAGCTCTATAATCTCTAGCATCTTTGTTGGTTCCAGTGGTCTTGCAACTATATATGATCCCATGGTTCTGGAAAGCACCTGCAGGATGAGATTTTACAAATTTCCTCTGGACACTCAAATCTGCAACTTCACCTTCATGGCAGTCTCACCCTATGGTAAGCTTTTATAGTGTATGTATAGTTCCTATCATTTATTTTCCCTCCTGTCTCAGTTTAAATGCATGTGTGTACTTCAATGACTTTGTCACCTGAAATAAAATACTTGACTTTTCCATCTGATTAAATCTGGAGAAAACCCTGATGAGTTTATATTTTTCTCAAATTGTAGGTGGAGATATTGAACTTCAAGGATTTCAAGGTCTTCGTGACTTGGATGAGAGCATGTCTGAGTGGCATCTGATGAACGTAAAAATAGATCACTACAGTGATGGCTTTTCAATAATCGTTTACTCAGTAAGTAACGTCTGTGACTGAATATTCATGACTTTAGTTGGTAAACGTTTCTGTGGCTTCAAATTAAACCATCAATAATACACAGAATGATTATACATTAGACATTCATGACTTTGAGTAGTCAGAAAACTAGAAAATAAAAATATGATCATGATGATAAATGATCTTAAAAATAATCAAACACAAAATCACTGCATGAAGCAGGAAGGAAGACAAAGAGAAACCCACTTATCAATAAGCTATTACTTTTCAAAATAAAACATGAAATTCACAAGACAGACAAAACATGACAAGACACCCCCCACCGCTGTGTGACAGAAACAGAATAACGTCTTCATAGATGTCTATTCTGTCTTTTCCAAACACCTTGAGCCTTGCTGGGTAGATGATGTGGGATTTCACCTGTGTTTTCTAAGTGGGTGCACTTGGTTTCGTTCCTGTTGGATTTTAGATGTAAAGTCTTGCTCAAACAAGATTCTTGATCCCTGCAGAAGGATTTCTCTTTTCCCCCATGCCGATTTCAGAACTTGCTGTCTCATGCCCCAATCAACAAAAGAAACAATATCAAACGTGGTCGAGGGCTCTTGTTCTCTGCGCGTTTACTTGCTGCGGCTCGGTGTGCTCGTGAAATTTTCTGTTGCGCATGAAGTCCCAGTTTGTCCTTAACCCTCAGGCAACAAACCACTATTTTGGCTCACAAACTGCCCCCTTGATTTTTTTAAATAAAAGATCACATAACAACCCTAATGACAAGTCTGTGACCAATGAAATTTGAGGTGGGCGAGGGTTTGACCTTCCGTCTGGGGTCTAGATAGTCCTTTTGGGACCATAGCCGGCTTGGACACACTGCTACCAGAAGGTAAGATAAAGTTAGCTTTTTAACATGTAGCAGTATACAGACAGACAGGACACAAGACATTAGTTACAATACTAATGAAGATAAAAATGAAAGAATTAGCAAGAATTAAACCATTAAAAATAACTTATGATAGGGGGCATTAAGATAACTTCATTTAATGTGAATGGTTTGAACAATCCAATAAAAAGGAATAAAGTGTTAACAAAGATGAAGAGAGAGGGAGGAAATGTTATGTTCCTCCAGGAAACTCACCTCTCTAGAGAAGAACACAAGAAACTAGAAAGATTGGTAAATGCTCAAGTACACTCATCCTCCTTTCACTCACTCTGCAAGGAGGGGAGTAGCGATACTGATTACGAACAACACCCTCTTCCAGACTGAGAAAACGGTAGCAGATAAAGATGGGAGATATACACTGGTTAATGGAAGAATAGACAATGCAGATATAACATTTTTAAATGTATACAAGCCACCGGAACAAGGACCAGACTTTATATCCAAAATAATTGACTTGATCACCTTAGAGGCAAAAGGAACAGTGGTTCTGGGGGATGATCTAAACCTTGTCACGAACCCCAACCCAGACAGCCAATACAATGTAAAGCATAGAGCAGAAAAGGCTTCACAAATACTAAAAGCAGCAGAGACTGAGTTTGGTTTTATAGACATCTGGAGAAAATTAAATCCATACAAGAGAGACTACACTTACTACTCCGCATCCCACAACAAAAATTCAAGACTGAAAAAAATAGAAAAAGCATGAACTTTCACCAAACAAAGGTACTATGATAGCAGACCAAAAGCTCAAAAGCTACTGGCATTCCGGCTGAAAAAACAACATTTTTCCAGGAACAGGAAAAACTCCAGCTGAAGTCCGAGTGAAAAATGTGTCTATTTTCGTTCACACATGCAGCTCCTTCTGGAAATTTCTCCATCATGAAACAATTTATTGATATGAAATCTGAAGTTATATGATCGTATATAGACTGTTTGAATATAGCCTTTTTGTCAACCATCTTAACTTTCCACATGATTTCACAGCTCAAGATAAAGAGGCAGTCAATGCTCTATATCCTCAACTTCATTCTGCCCATCCTGTTCTTCTTGTGTCTGGACTTGGCCTCCTTCCTGATCTCAGAAAACGGAGGCGAGAAGCTCAGCTTCAAGGTGACTGTGCTGCTGGCTGTCACAGTGATGCAGCTGATTCTGAATGACATCCTGCCTTCCTCCTCAGACAGGATCCCCCTCATAGGTAAAGACGTTCAATGGCTGCCTTTGTTGATTAATCATTTAACAGCAACTTCTTAATCAATGTGTCGTCATCTTTAGACTTTAGATCTTTCGTAATGCTGCTTTCTCCTCAGCGGTCTTTTGTATCGGGACTTTCATTTTGATGATGATGAGCCTCTTGGAGACTATTTTGGTGATGTATCTGATGGAAAGAGATTCTGTATCACAAGACAAAGAGGCAGAAAAAGACCAAAGCCTGAAAGAGGACTGCACTGACAAGCATGGGAAACTCCAAAACTGCTTTAGAGGTGACAATTTAAAAAATGTGTAAATATACATCATTAAAAAAGGGTCACAGCTGGTTACTTTGAGGAGCTGCAAAGATGTTACTCCAGATATTCAGCATGTTCAATACGTTTGATCCAATGAAGTCTAACCTGTCTCATATATCTTCACAGACATTAACAAATGGGTTCACTCGACCTGTGTCAGTGATGTTTCCCTCAGTGAGACGGCATCTGAACTGCTGCCGGTGGCAAAAGAGGTAAAGATGAAGCTGTATGTTAACATTAACAGAGATTGTTCCATGGTGTATGTACTCCACAGGAGATGAGAAACTCTGTTGTTAAAATCATATTTGGTGGTTACCATAGTTAATTTGAGGCTGACTTTGTAATTTGTAGTTCTCTGATATCATAGTGGTGCCCCTGGGTTTAGTAAGCCCAGTTTATTAATAGTGTTGATTTATATTATTAATTAATTAAGAATAATTATTGATGTTAATTTGATAACCACATTTTAAAACCCAATGCGATGATAATTCCGCACTTTCGTTACTGTATTACGAGTTGGTCACAGGCATGTAAAACAGCACTAAGGCCCCTGGAATCATTATACAAAAGCTCTCTTAAAGTCCATGACAAGAAATCGCGGCTATATCACCACTGTCATATTCTTAAAAAATATAGTATGTGTAGTTTTGAAAATATAATCATATATTCAGATCTTTGCCTGTTGTTCAAGATAGTTAATGGTATGGTATTTCCTCCGTTAAAAAAGTTTATCTCACTCAGCTCAGAAATCACATCTCGAACCACTCGGTCGACGGTTCGAGGCCAGTGTAGGATTCCTCAGTGTAAGACAGCATTCGGCAGCTCAGCTTTCTCCAGTGTGGCCATCAGACAGTGGAATAAGTTGCCAACAGAGCTGACCACATGTGTACATTTCAACACTTTTTCACACCAGGCCAAAAAAAATGGCTTCTTTTAAAACAAGCCTGCTCCCACAATGTAATGTAATTAGTGTGTATGTGAAAGTTAGTTCCTCTTTTTATCCAGTATGTAACTGGTGTGTATGTGAAAGTTTTAAATGCGATGTAATGCTTTGGAGTGTACATACTTTGTATGTTAACAACAGCCTGCCCAGGGACTGCAGGTGGAAATTAGCACAAGTGCTACAACCTGGTACAATGCATCTCTCCTTTCTGAGGTTAATGTATAGTGTACACTGACCCTGTTCAAATAAAAAAATAAGTAAAAAAAATAAAAATAAAATAAAATATAAAAATATTGACCGCATATTGGCTTAACATTGGGGAGCCCCGTGTGAGGCCCTAAATAAACCCGCTTTGCTGCATTGTTTATACACAGTAATCCAATTTTTGATCCTTAAAGGGATTCTTCTGACAGAAATTCTTTTTTCTTTGGGAGAAAACTAAAGCCTGTAGAACCATGTTCAAACCCTGCAGGATGAGGTCCAATCCCTGCAGTCAGAAATCAGATTTATTCATCAGCACTACAAAACTACCAAACAGCTAATTTTAGCAAGGTTTTTCAGCTAGGTTTTATGCCTAGCATTGGACATTTAGACAGTCTGTCCAGTCTTTGCCTCACTATCATGATGTCTATAAATGTTTATAAACTTTTAGGGTAGCAGCAGCCGAGTGAGCGAGGAATGCCAGCTGGAGAAGCTATCTGAAGAACTGAGGGAGGTGAAGCTGCTGCTCAGCATCAGGAAGGATGAAGACAAGCCCGGCTACTGGACCAGAATGACTAAAACGATCAACAGAATCTATATGATTGTTTATGTCATAACTGCCAGTTTGTTTTTCGGTGTTCTGTTTTCACGTTGGTTCGCTGAGGAAAACAATTAGTGTGATCAATAAAGTCAAGTAACCAAGAATGTGCTGAGAAGTAGGCACTCACAAAAAGTAAAGAGCTGGGATAATGCCTTTGTTAAGATATGATGTGGTAAGTGTTTATATGCATGCAGGATGCATGATGGGACAGTAGTTAGCGTTGATACCTCACAGGGAGGTTCAATTCCCCCGTCTGTCAGGAGCCTCTCTGTGTGGAGTCTGCATGTTCTCCACGTATATCCGTGGGTTCTCTCCGGCTTCCTCCCACAGTCTAAACACATGCTCTTTAGGTTAACTGGTGACTCTAAATGACCAGTAGGTGTGAATGTGGCTGGTTTTCTGTCTCTATATGTCAGCTCTGTGATTGACTGGGGAACCGTCCAATGAGAGCTAGGATGGGCTCCTGGCCCCTGCAGCCCTTAACAGCAAGAAGCTGTATAGATAATGCATGGATGGATATATGCATGCATATAAATGTGTCTTAACACCCATCCATATAATATAACAAAAAAACACAGGGGTTTTAAATAAATGTGAAATGTAAAAACAAAATATATGTAGTGTGCCATTAAGTGCATGAAAAGTTTCAGCATGCATCTTCATAAGGCTTTGTTTTGTTCAACCAGAAATCTGACTCAAGCAATCAAATGAGCAGAGAAAACATTAACCCATGCAGTTTATGATGCAAACGTTTTGGATTGTTTTGTCTATAATCATGTATGAAATGAATCTTGATATCTTCTGTCACTACAGGCTCTGTAGACGTGTATCAAACTCTTTATGAAGCAAAAATAAACAAAATATTCTCTGGTGCTCATTTCAGTGTTCTTGAGAGCGGTACCTCCTTACTTCCATCAGGTGTGTGTTTGATCTGTTACCACTCCGCCAAGGCAGTGGAGCAGAGGTTTTCAATTTAGTCGATGTGTGTGCTTCCTGTGTTAGGCTTCTATTGCTGCCGGATGCCGGAGAACGATTCATCAATTTACCAAAGAGCAGATTGAGCTGGACAGGAAGTCAAACACTGGGTTTATTTTCTAAATAAAACCCATTTCTGTCGTTTGTCGGTTGACAACAAGAAGTTTGTTGTCGTGTTTGTACAAGTTTTTTTCTACGGTTTCATACCAAATATAAGGTATTATCTCAGGATGTCATGAGTGATTCAGTAATCACCACAGGAACTCCTTAGTCTCGTGACTCCAGCTGTCCACTGCTCTGTATTGCACACTCAGAACACAGCCTGTGGGTGTTGACGGATGATGGAGAAAAATGTCCTATAATAAACATTCTCCAGAGATTTGACTTTTAATATATTAAAGTTGGAAGATTTATTTTTACAGTTGAAGGATAAAAGTTGCTATTTAATCCTTTTCCTATGTTGTTCATAGAAATCTGACTCCTCTAAAAAATTACCTCAAATCTCTGCCTATTCTTTTGATGGGATGAGAGGAATGACTGGAGGCGTCTCTCAACACTACATGTCCCTGACAACAGACAGATACCTGGTCAGTTCATGAAGTCTGAGCCCCGACTATCTTTCCCTGAACCCTTTTATAGATCAGATCAACCCAGGTCACAGAGTCAACAAGCACACAGACCAGAGCCCCACTCTTCCAATAAACAGCCAAAACCCAAAACAAATCTTCTCGCAGTTAAAAAGGAACAACTCCTCTTAACTATGCAAATGTATAGTTCATCTATTATAAACCTTAAGAAGAATTTTAAAAGATCTACTCCTCTCCTTCAGGAAATGTTCCACTATTATTGCCTAACACTAAAATTCTATTTATCAATCACACTCAAACAAAATAATTACACAGGCCTTCACACACATGATTTACCACACAGCACACAAACCAACACATCAACAGACATCAACAGCACACACACACACACACACACACACACACACACACACACACACACACATCTACTCAGGCTGTACAGCACTCACTCACACATCCAAAGACTCCACCAGCACACACACAGCTCCTCACAAGTTTACCAGGTAGAGCTAAAGGTGTTGCTCAAAATACCGGTAACAGGGTAGAAGAAAAAACAACTACTTTTCCCCTTTCCACTCTCTGAACCAGTGAGATAAAAGAGAAAGGAGGTGCGATGGACGAAAAAATATATATATTTCTAAATATTTATACTTAAGGAGCAGAACTTAAGTTCAAATTAACACACAACAGAAAACACTATATACACGTGAACAGTAGAAAATGTATGGACGCAATGCCCTATTTGAAGTCCTGACTGGCAAGCTTCTACGGCAGTCCTAATGACAACTGCGGCCAGTCACTGGGGGTTCTATCCCAGACTCACAAACAGTTTTAATACACTTCTGCTGATTCACCGCCTCCCCAATGATCCCACACACAGTTCTCTGTCGACTGAAATGACCAGCGCTCAACCTGTTGCCTTCTTTACATTGTCATTCAGCGTCAGAAGAAAAGACCCAGCCCAACATTTATCCCAGCCAGTCTCTCGCCCCTGGCTTTCTAACCAGTCTCTCGCCCCTGGCTTTCTAACCAGTCTCTCGCCCCTGGTTTCCTAGTCAGTCTCTCGCCCCTGGTTTCACAGCCAGTCTCTCACCCCTGACTTCTCTTCGTACGGCCTTCTGTTCGATCGCTTACTTGTATTCTTGATTCAATTTTCTAAATGTAGACATTAACACCATCTATACCCAAAAGAGACAACGATAATTTAGATTTTCCAATGTGCACAATTTTATGGAAAAGGTTTGTGTTCACCTTTGGTTTTTGTGAGGCCTCTCGATGTCTGGATAGGTCTGGACATTGTACCATAGACTTCAATGCAGTCGTTCTACCACCTCAAGAAATTAATAAATTTGAATCAAACATATTTCAAAAAATTTTCATAAATTAATCAATACTTACGTCCTCCATCAAACCTCATCCCCCATCGTCGGGGGCACCAAGTGAAGGATAAAAGTTGCTATTTAATCCTTTTCCTATGTTGTTAATAGAAATCTGACTCCTCTAAATAATTACCTCAAATCTCTGTGCATTCTTTTGATGGGATGAGAGGAATGACTGGAGGCGTCTCTTTCAGGTCAACAGAGTTTATTAACCCGATGAATCAAGAATAGAAGTTACAGAGTCTCTGGGTTCAACACTATGTGTCCCTGACAACAGACAGATACCTGGTCAGTTCATGAAGTCTGAGCCCCGACTATCTTTCCCTGAACCCTTTTATACATTAGACAGAGATTATCTAACCAAATTATGCATTTGAGAATGTGCGGTGTCCTTCCTCCGATTGGGCAGCTTTCCAAATTATGCGCCTCCTGATGTTTGGTTCCGCTTCTCTCATTGGTGCATGATACTCCCGAATCCTTTCACCTTCTGTAGGGGAAGACACATCCTACCTGTTTCTTATCACAAGAAGGCATCTAGTCTAGTAATCATTTCCTTTTAAGCAACAAACCATTTAGGTGATTAACTATCAAGGCCCACTGAACCTATCAATGTGGATGAGTGATTAACTGTTCAGGGCCTTAAACTGAACCTATGTTTCATTTGGTGAGTGATTCAGTTTAAAGGGCCACATCAAACACATGTTGGAATGTGCACTCACTCCTGCACATCCTCTTCACAGAATACCTTTAACCTCTGAACTAAAATCTCAATCAATTAGATTAAAACACTTAGAGTAAAACATGATATAATATAAATGTGAACAACAATGATTCATACAATGGATATCTAATCATTCCTTTGTATTTGGTGAGCAAACCTTTATTAAACAATACATTATTGCATTAAACACTTTGATTATAAGTAGAAAGAGGCCTATTATTCTAATACAGTACTGAATATTGTAGGCGCTGCCAGTCCAAAAGAATGGAGCTGTTGTCAGAAAGGATCCCTGCAGGGCCAGGTGTGTCTGTGGGCCGACGCATTGCTAGTTACACAACAGATTTCTGTCTTTAGAAGATTTACTTCATTGATCCCCGAAGGGAAACTTTACACTCTATGAATCATGCAACATGCACATAATGTGATATATACAGCACATATGCACAATCAGGATCCGGACATGCATTAATGGAGAGATGTCAGAGTGAGTGAGCGGCGACCGACAGGCGCTCCTGAGCTGGTTGGTGCAAGGACATCTCAGCAAAGTGTATAAAGTGATGTTGTCTGGCATCTCTGCAGCTATCAGACCAATTTCCAGATTATTGATCCGCACCGGGACTTGAACCGGTGACCCTCCCAACCAAAACCCTCTTAAATAGACACAAGGCAATATTTCAATGTGAAGGAGCAGCAGCTCTACTCTGAGCGCCCCACGAATGTCTGAGCTCCTCACCCTATCGTCCAGCCTCCCTACAGAGGAAACTAATTTATCTATTATGCAGCAAGTGCTATGAAATATATTTAACCGAGCAGTCCTTTATGAACTAAAGTATGTATGTCAGTCCTTCTACTTTACTCTGAATAGCAGGGACTTTCTGTGCTGTTGACTTTAAACCAAGTTTTTATGTGGTCTGAGGTGCAGTCGATTTGCATGTCCTCCAGGCTGACCTCACATCATTTTAAGACCAACACACCTGTAGATGCTAACAGTGACATTTACCTTCAAACAATTTGAGCACTGAGCTTAAATAAGTCAGCTGCATCAGGTGGAATATAGGAGAGACACCTGCACCAAGACCCTTTGAGCTGGGCGTAGGACAAAGTGTTGTGCTGAAGTTCTGAGTTCTTTCTAAATGGGGAACAAAACTTGAAGAAGAAGCAGCTCTTTTAACACTGCAGCTAATTGTTTCTTGGATGTGTTGGGTTAAAGCTCTTATATGTTAAAGTGCTTTTTTACAGGAAGTCTTACCAGCCTCAATGGATGAAGTGAGACGTATACATCTTTTGGTTTCATAAAACAGTTGAAGAAACAGTTGAGGTTAAAACCACTTCCTTGTTGGATTAGTTGAGTTTCTATCATTAGGCAAATGAGATATGGAATAAAGTGTCCTGCCCTCTTTCAGCACAGAGCACTGATATATAAAGTCCAACAAACATTTACAGACAACATAAAGGAGAGGGATTGTTACAGGCTGTGCAGACGCTGCTCAGTCAGGATGCTCGCAGGTTTCCTCCTGTTGCTCCTCCTCACAGGTAAGCCGGGACATTTCTTATAGATGCATGCGATTGCAAAGGTCTGATATGAAGGAGAAGAATACAGTTTGGTTTGTGTTTCAGCTTGGAAAACAAAAGTCAAATATCTACCATCTGTCTGCTCCTTAAAAGACATGCTGTGTGTTTTTATCCACTGAAGCATTTTCTTGATTTGAGTTTGTCTGTTGGAAAAAAAATGAAATTCAGGTTGTCAGCTCTTCTGTCTGCGGTGTAGGAGAGGAAGAGAGGTGTGTGCATGGAAACAATATTGAAAAAAATATTTCTGTCAACTCTTTTATATCAGATGGAAGTACCTTCATTCTCGCAGATCCTCTTGATGATGAACTGACGACCGATGACAGTATGTGCAAGAAATAGATCAACAGTCAGAGGACAAGTCTTGGACTAGTGAACAGATCAGGCTCCAGATTTCTATGAGATTATCTGCTTTCCTATTGACCTGAAGACTATGACAAAAAATATGGTATTTTCTTTTGTGTCAGGTGGAAGTTCCTCTGATGTCACAGAGCCTCCTGATGATCAACATATGTACATTCAGAGCTCTATCAAAGGTTAGTAAAAATGCACCATCCTTTATTTTAAAACTACTTTTAAAACCTCCCCCTAACTTCTTGTTGTCATGTTCAGCTTCCTCCCTCTGGACCGAGGCTTGTAATCCAGATAGGTACCAAACAAGGCGACACAAAACCCCTGAACTGAACAAGCTGCAGTCACATTCACACAGGCATTTTCTGGGTTTCAGTTTCTCTGTTGTTGTTGTTGTTGTTGGCTGTTGTTTCATTGTTGTTTCATTGTTGTTGTTGGCTGTTGTTTTGTTGTCGTTGTTGTTGTTGGCTGTTGTTTCGTTGTTGTTTCATTGTTGTTGTTGTTGTTGTTGGCTGTTGTTTCATTGTTGTTTCATTGTTGTTGTTGGCTGTTGCTTTGTTGTCGTTGTTGTTGTTGGCTGTTGTTTCGTAGTTGTTTCATTGTTGTTGTTGTTGTTGTTGTTGATGAGACTATGCTGTCTCAGAGGTTCCAACAGTAACAGGAACCTTTTTTAAACAGGATCTATTACACTCAGCTTCACCATTAAGTGTGTCAGTCTGAAACACCTCCTGCTGTTTTTTTATTTATCTGATATTTCAGCTGCTGTCTCTTTAAGGACCATGGGCATGAACATACTGAACTTCGAAACATGTTTCTTCAGGTGGAAGAATCGACATGGACTCAATATTTGGGGATGTTTCCAAGACGGATGGTGACAGTTATACAGCAAAAAGTATGTAAAAACTGGGCCTGAGCATGATTACCTCTTGCATATAATGTGATAGTACAGCACATGCATGCTTTATGTTACTGTGTAGCATGCTCAGTTTACAAACAGGCGGAAAAAAATTAAATTATCTGCACACTGGAGAAGAACACAGAGAGCATGGCAGCTGCTTTACAGACGTTGTGTCTGATTTTGAGTCACTTTAATCATCTATATTCGTATGTTTATTTAAAAAATAAAAAAGACGAGTTTTGCATCAGCACAACACAGAGAACATGACTGCAACTCTGTGAAGTATTTTGCATTATGTAATTTTGATGCAGCCATAAAACTCTGGATTTCTCCAGAATGAAGGCCGTCAGTGCTGCGTTCCCACGTGCTCGTGCATGAAATGTACCACGCCTGAGCACACGTCTCCGCTGTGTGTCAAAGTCAAGGAAGTGGATCGTGCCTGAGATTCCAGGCCCTGGATAGATTTCAGGCCCTGGAAACGGCAGATCCACTGTCCATGATGAGCTTAGCCTTATGCGACAGTGTCTCTCTTGTCTTTTCTGCTCCCTTCTCGCTCATTCACCACGTCCTGAGCGTATAAAACATGTCTTTGGAGCTCTCCATACCTTACACCATGACACCATCTTATGTACAACATGCATGTCTGCCCTGCAACATCCATAATGTGGTTGCAGAGGAGGCCTGAGTGACGGTTAAAGGCTTCCGTCAAGCAATGCAGGAAATCAGCAGCTTGCTTCTCTGGGCGCTGCGTAACACTCCTGATAGCGCCGGTGTCAGTGTTTCTGAAGAACTCGTTTCTCAGGTCTCGGGTCAGAGTAGCAACAGCAGCTTTGTATTCCAGTGTCTGTGTTATTCCAATCTGGATGCTTTGCTCTTTGGTCTGGAGCTGGCAGTGTTAGGGCTGTCATAACGTTGCGATGTTGGAGAACCGTCAGCTGGGCCATGTTGACCACGGGTAGGAGGCTGGTCATCTGGTTCCGGCTGGTCTGGTTCCAATGGTGGCAGGGACGGTGGCATGGGAGGGTAGGAGTCCAGGTCCGAGTTCGTCCCCCTGAGGGCCTGCAATGGTGCCTGCAATGGGGCATAAGGAGACAGGCGTGAGGTATCACTAGACCTATATGGAGGTGGGCTGAACTGGTTTTTTCTTCAAGTTACATCTCCACTTTAAACTCGTCCCTCTACCATTCTTTTACATGACCTTTTTTCTCTCTCTCTTTTGCAGCGAGAGTCTCACTGCAGTCTTCCACATTCTCATGCATTTGCTACGACTCCCATATCTTTCCAAATCCTTAACTTTCACCTTTACGTTTTCCTTTTATTTATACTGTCTTTATTATTTATATTTTGTTTATATTGTTATTATTATTTTAACTGATTTAAGCTCAACGAACCTCCTTCTGGAAATCCATATTCATTCATCCACTCATTCAGACATTCGAAACATTTTTCACCGTATCTGTTTTTTTGTTGTTTGTTTTTTTTTTCCTTTTTTCCTGTTTTTTCTTTTTCTTTTTTTTTTTTTTCATCCCATAATATTACACACTGGACTGTTGGGGAAAGGCACATGACACTTAGTGGATCCCCCTGTTACAGTCAAGACGTCTCTTGCTGGTTTTCCTAATTTTATTGTGCCGAAATACTAAGGGCACTGACTTGCCACGAGAATATTCTCACACTTTGAATATTCCGTTGGAAAGTCCCCTGATTTTTCAGATTTTATAGAGCTCGAAATCATAAGAGCACAGAGTCCCCCGGAGAAAATCCAGAGCTCTTACCTTCATAAGTTTGAAGTACTAAGAGCACCTTGAATTTTCCACTGGGAAGTCCTGATTCCTTTTAGATTTTTTAGTGCTCGAAATCATAAGAACACTGAGTCTCCAAGGAAAAATTCCTGATTTCTATACTTTATAGTGCATGAAATCATAAGAGCACTTGATTTTCCCCCTGGAAAATCTCCTGATTTTCAGATTTTATTGTGCTTGAAATCATTAGAGCACTGATTTTTCCTTGGAAAGTCCCTGATTTTCCCTCTTTATAGTGCTTGAAATCATAAAAACACCCGTCTTCCCTTTCCCCGAGAGTCCATACTTATAATTTGAATAATATCTCACCCAGTATTCTCTCGGATCAAGTCCGTTTGAACCAGGCGGCCGTAGACGCAGGAAACGAGATTCCGGCTCCCCTGTTCAAACAGGTGGACTGAGTTTTTTCTTTCCTCAGGCTGGCCAAGCACCGTTCTCCCGTTCCCCTCGTGTAGCAGCTCGCTGGATCCTGCCGACAACGCCAAATTGTTGTGGAATTTTTCCCCATTACCAAAGACTGAAAATAAAGAGTGAGAAGATCTATTCAAAAAGGAACCCAAAGATCGATCTGGTCTCAATGAACATTTATTTGAAGGAAAGATAAGCGTTGGAAGACCCCTCTCTCACACGGCGAGGAGAGAAAGAGGCCCCGAGAAAAGGCAAACATGAACACTTATACATTTCCATCACATTACACAGATCACTTCCTCATCATGCCACATAGAGCCCCTGCCCACCTGGCAGGGCGCCATCTATCCCCTAGTGTGAGAAAAGAGACTACATGACTATTTACCATCTCCCAAGAATAAAGGGAACAAAATGATGGGAAACAAAACACCCAATATGCTGTGCATGTAGTATTCTAAGACATTTCAGATATGAGACCTACTTACTCTACCTACCATACTCTACGAGACCTTCGTAGTAGAAATGGAGTAAAATTTTCCATAACACACGTTTTAAAAAGAGGCGACAACGGGAGCATGAGCTGTACTTGCTACATGATGATATGGAAGTGAGTTGTTGTTGTTTTGCTACCAGTGTTTTCGCGACACCGTCACCTCGCTTTCTGATTGGCTACACGTCACAGTCAACAGCCTCGCGCTTGTTTCCCCTCGGGGGTGGGGGGGGGGTTGGGGGGGGGACACCACACGTGATGAGAAATCGGGCCAAAACAATCCAACATGTTGAATATCCCCGATTTGAGATCGGAGGAGAGTAGTCTGAACACACCACACACGGCAGGATGATCTTATAAGATTATTTTATGATGATCGGGGCGTCTTTAAGATTATCAGAAGGAGAGAATCGGGGCCAAGATTGGCGTAATTATCCTGCTGTGTGAACCAGACTTAAGCAGTCCCAGGAACAGGGACAGAGTGCTCTGCAGGTACAAAAACAGGATGCAGTTGATGCTCTGCTGGAACTAGGGGCAGACAGCGCTCTGTTTGACCAGGATCAGGAAGCAGGAGGCGCTCAGTGGGACCAGGAAGCAGGAGGCACTCTGAAGGATCAGGAAGCAGGGGGCGCTCTGTGGAATCAGGAACAGGAAGCTCTGAGGCTTGAATTGAGGTGTTGGCTGCAGCATAAGCCGAGGCCTTAGTTGTGGCCTGGGTTAAGGCTTGAGTTCAGGCCTTTGTTAAGGCTTGAGTTCAGGCCTGGGCTCCGAAGCCTGAGGTGAAGCTTTGTGGAGCCTTTACTTTACTTTAAAGGTCCATCAGAAAATCTACTAAGGAGCTTGAGGAGATTGAATCTGGACATCTTGAGGAATTTTTGCGTCTTCTCCTTCCTTGTGTGCCGAAAATAGAACCACTGCAAGGGAGACGGCTCTGAGTAACAACAAAAATAATCTGCTGGGTCTATACTTGGTCAGTTCATTTTGTCACGATCACTGGTTCAAAAACAGGTAGGAGGACCCAAAATGATTTATTTAAACAAAAGGTTTAACACGAGGAAACATCTGAAATCTGACTGGTACAACACACACACGCAAAACTAAATCACGACAGTTCCTGCTGTTGTTTATGTTTTTGTAGATTAGATTTTTTCTTGTATTGATGAATGTAAAGCACTTTGTAAATCTGTTTTTTTAAAGGTGCTATATAAATAAAGTTATCATTATTATTATTATTTCCTCATGTCCTCCTGAGGACGAGAAACCTGTCTAACAAAGTGATGTGTCTTTATGTTTCCTCTGAAGCTCAACGGCCTCCTGAGTGCAGTCATGAGACTCTTGTGAACCACTTGAATTTGACCAACAAAGTCAAGTTCGCTATGATCCGGCCAGTTGAAGACCACAGAAATAAGACAGAAATAAGGATGTCTCTTCAAATAAATGCTATTCTAGATGTGGTAAGTGAATTTAATGAGTTCTGTCTTCTGTCAAAGAGCTTGTGATGGTTAAACTTTTCATTTTGTTTATGAAAGGAACTCTTAAAACTTCTGAATGTTCATTTAAAGACTTTTCTTCATGTTAGAAAGAATGTATTCAGAAACCACTTTAATACGATCACCCCCCCCCCCCCCCCCCCCCCGCACACACACACACACTACTAATGACTGCACTCTGCTCACCTTCAGTGTTGTTTTTAAATGTATTTCTTCACAATATGTGGAATTGAATGTAAATGATGTGCATGTATCAGTATCTGACCTGTTGCTTGTTGAAAGCTTGTACTTAAAAGACATTTTAAAACACCTTAAATCTTTTTACTTTTCCCTAGATTGAGAAGGAGCAGAAACTTGTTTCTTATGTTACTGTAATAACGGTGAGTTCTCTTTGAGGAGCACATTTTGATTGGCCGAATTCTCATCTCTTCTTCTGTTGTTTCAATGCTGTTCTCCTCTTTGTTCATTTTAGGACTGGCGAAATGATTTCATCAAATGGGATCCATCTGAGTTCTGTGATATGCATTCCATTTCTCTTCCAAGAGAACTCTTGTGGGAGCCGTATATATTCATCCAAGAAATGTGAGTTTGACTTCATGTGCATGGTCTTCAGTGTTGGGGTTGTTACTCGTAAAAGTAATACATCACATCACTTAGTTTCTCATTGCTGAACATAATTAGTTACATTTCATTGGCAATTAAATATATAAAGTTAACCCTTACATATTCCCACATTTTTATAATGAGCACAAACATAAAAACCCACCTTAATGCTCTTTAATATAAAAAAGGCTACAGCACTGGCAGCATGCTAAATGTCTGAAAACAACATTGTGATGGAAACTTTCAGTGTGTGGCATGGAGGGGGGATTTTGGTTTGGTGGAAATTAATTATGTTAAACAATAGCCGACAATGCCACCTGGGGGCGTGCACCCCAGGAAATACACAACAGGTAAATACTAAGGACACTCAGGTTCAAAGCTGAAGAGACATGTTTCACAAGAATGTAAAAGAATTTATTGAAAATACTGTAAATCAAAAAGGAAAAATGCAAAGTAAGGTGAATTATGTGGAGAAGGAAAACTAGTTAAAAAGCAGAACACAAATACTATTAAAGGGGAATTAAAATAAATCTTTAAATGTTTATATTACAGAATCTAAAAGAGATCAGATGTAAAGTTGAGCTTTAAAATGCTAACAAACTAGAAATAATCCAAAACGGAGTTTAAGCCACTAAGTGAAGAGGCAGAGTACACTGAGGAAGGTGTGGGGGGTGCGACCACACACTCACCTTCTTGCAGCACAGCAAATCTCACAGCAATCTTGAGCTCAATGGGTTATTTACCTGGTTAAATTAAAAAATTTAAAATATCAATAGTAGAAATCAATTTCAGGGTATGCAATGCACACCTGAAGGGAGGGGGGAGAGAAAACTGTCCCTCTGCTACTTTTTGTAGCAGTGTTGGAAATACGTTGATTCTACTGCTGAAACAGGCATCGTTTCTCTCACGATGTACAAGGCTATTAATCTCTGCTTTTGTCGATACTTGTTGAAAGTCAAGCATCGGCTGCTGCGTTATCTTTTCTTGAGTGTCTCTCAGGGGCCAGGGGTCTCCTTGAGCTACTAGCTTGTGTTAGCATGTTGCCTTTGCAGGTGCCTGGAAAGATTTGATGTCGAGTTCACAGCAGTTAAGAGTTGTTTTTGGCCATGATACACTTCACACTTTACTCACATGTTTGTCCTTTCCTCCAACAAATTCAAAGTAGTGTGCATATTTCTAATCCAACACTTCACAAGCTACTCAAGGCAGAGATTAACATTTTCAATTTTAAACTGAAAGGTTCTGGGTACCCTGACTTTGAACAGCTCGATCAGATTTTCTTACAGGAGTTGAATTTAAATCTTTTTATACAGGTTATGAGACCTTTATGGAGACATTTGTAAAGAAATCCCCTCCTAGTTCACTGTAGGGGAACAAATGTAGAAAGAAGTCTAATCCAAAATCTTTTTCTTTTTTTTTAAACAGGACAGGAAAAGACAAGACCTCTCGAATGCCTTGGATCTTTGTTGGTTCCGATGGTTTTGCAGTTATAATGGATCACATGGTTCTGGAAACCACATGCAGGATGAGATTTTACAAATTTCCTCTGGACACTCAAATCTGCAACTTCACCTTCACGACATTCACAACCGGGGGTGAGCCTTTAGCATGTATAGTTCCTATCATTTATTTTCCTCCTGTGTCAGTTTAAATGCATGTGTGTACTTCAATGACTTTGTCACCTGAAATAAAATACTTGACTTTTTTTTCTCAAATTGTAGGTGGAGATATTGAACTTCAAGGATCTAAAGATCCTCATGACTTGGATAAGAGCATGTCTGAGTGGAATCTGATGAACACTACAATACATCACAACAGTCATTCTAACTTTCTGATGGTCGTTTACTCAGTAAGTACCGTCTGTGACTGAATATTCATGACTTTAGTTGGTAAACGTTTCTGTTGCTTCAAATGAAACCATCAATAATACACAGAATGATTATATATTAGACATTCCTGACTTTGAGTAGTCAGAAAACTAGAAAATAAAAATACAAGTCTATTAACCTTCATATTTGATTTACTGTTATAACACAACGTGATGATAACACTGTCCATAAGCAGAGCAGGAAGAAGAATACTTGTAATATAACTAAAGATACTATTGAAACTGTCAGGCCTGGACAAAGGGGACGACTCAAATGCAGAGAACGTATTCAAAAAAAATCTTTATTTTTCAAGCACGCAAATGACCACAAGACAGAGCGATAAAATAAGTAGGCTACGAAAACCTGAATCCTAAAATAAAGCAAAACTCTAGAGAGAACAAAATCACTGCAATAAAGGCAGGCTAAAAAGGCTATGATAAATGATCTTAAAAATAATCAAACACAAAGTCACTGCATGAAGCAGGAAGGAAGACAAAGAGAAATACACACTTATCAATAAGCTATTACTTTTCAAAATAAAACATGAAATTCACAAGACAGACAAAACATGACAAGACACCCCCCACCGCTGTGTGACAGAAACAGAATAACGTCTTCATAGATGTCTATTCTGTCTTTTCCAAACACCTTGAGCCTTGCTGGGTAGATGATGTGGGATTTCACCTGTGTTTTCTAAGTGGGTGCACTTGGTTTCGTTCCTGTTGGATTTTAGGTGTAAAGTCTTGCTCGAAAAAGATTCTTAATCCCTGCAGAAGGATTTCTCTTTTCCCCCATGCCGATTTAAGAACTTGCTGTCTCATGCCCCAATCAATCAATGAAAAATGTGTCTATTTTCGTTCACACATGCAGCTCCTTCTGGAAATATCTCCATCATGAAACAATTTATCGATATGAAATGTGAAGTTATGTGATCGTATTTAGACTGTTTGAATATAGACTTTTTGTCAGCCATCTTAACTTTCCACATGATTTCACAGATCACGATACAGAGGCAGTCAATGCTCTATATCCTCAACTTCATTCTGCCCATCCTGTTCTTCTTGTGTCTGGACTTGGCCTCCTTCCTGATCTTAGAAAACGGAGGCGAGAAGCTCAGCTTCAAGGTGACTGTGCTGCTGGCTGTCACAGTGATGCAGCTGATTCTGAATGACATCCTGCCTTCCTCCTCAGACAGGATCCCCCTCATAGGTAAAGACGTTCAATGGCTGCCTCTGTCTGTTACTGATTTAACAGCAACTTCTTAATCAATGTGTCGTCATCTTTAGACTTTAGATCTTTCCTAATGCTGCTTTCTCCTCAGCGGTCTATTGTATCGGGACTTTCATTTTGATGTTGATGAGCCTTTTGGAGACTATTTTGGTGATGTATCTGATGGAAAGAGATTCTGTATCACAAGACAAAGACGCAGAAAAAGACCAAAGCCTGAAAGAGGACTGCACTGACAAGCATGGGAAACTCCAAAACTGCTTTAGAGGTGACAATTTAAAAAACGTGTAAATATACATGATTAAAAAAAAGGGTCACAGCTGGTTACTTTGAGGAGCTGCAAAGATGTTACTCCAGATATTCAGCATGTTCAATATGTTTGATCAAATGAAGTAGTCCTGATGTCAAACACTCCCTAACCTGTCTCATATATCTTCACAGACATTAACAAATGGGTTCACTCGACCTGTGTCAGTGATGTTTCCCTCAGTGAGACGGCATCTGAACTGCTGCCGGTGGCAAAAGAGGTAAAGAGGAAGCTGTATGTTAACATTAACAGAGATTGTTCCATGGTGTATGTACTCCACAGGAGATGAGAAACTCTGTTGATAAGATCATAGTTAATTTGAGGCTGACTTTGTAATTTGTAGTTCTCTGATATCACAGTGGTGCCCCTGGGTTTTGTAAGCCCAGTTTAATAATAGTGTTGATTTATATGATTAATTAATTAAGGATAATTGTTAATGTTAATTTGATAACCACATTTTAAAACCCAATGTAAATATTGACCGCATATTGGCTCTGCAAAATCTCAACATTGTGGTGCCCCGTGTGAGGCCCTAAATAAACCCGTTTTGGTACATTGTTTATACACAGTAATTTAATTTTGATCCTTAAAGGGATTCTTCTGAAAGAAATTATTTTTTCTTTGGGAGAAAACTAAAGCCTGTAGAACCATGTTCAAACCCTGCAGGATGAGGTCCAATCCCTGCAGGCAGAAATCAGATTTATTCATCAGCACTACAAAACTACCAAACAGCTAATTTTAGCTAGGTTTTTCAGCTAGGTTTTATGCCTAGCGTTGGATATTTAGACAGTCTGTCCAGTCTTTGCCTCACTATCTTGATGTTTATAAATTTTCATAAACTTTTAGGGTAGCAGCAGCCGAGTGAGCGAGGAATGCCAGCTGGAGAAGCTATCTGAAGAACTGAGGGAGGTGAAGCTGCTGCTCAGCATCAGGAAGGACGAAGACAAGCCCGGCTACTGGACCAGAATGACTAAAACGATCAACAGAATCTACATGATTGTTTATGTCATAACTGCCAGTTTGTTTTTAGGTGTTCTGTTTTCACGTTGGTTCGCTGAGGAAAACAATTAGTGTGATCAATAAAGTCAAGTAATCAAGAATGTGCTGAGAAGTAGGCACTCACAAAAAGTAAAGAGCTGGGATAATTCCTTTGTTAAGATATGATGTGGTAAGTGTTTATATGCATGCAGGATGCATGATGGGACAGTAGTTAGCGTTGACCCCTCACAGGGAGGTTCAATTCCCCCGTCTGTCAGGAGCCTCTCTGTGTGGAGTCTGCATGTTCTCCACGTATATCCGTGGGTTCTCTCCGGCTTCCCACAGTCTAAACACATGCTCTTTAGGTTAACTGGTGACTCTAAATGACCAGTAGGTGTGAATGTGGCTGGTTTTCTGTCTCTATATGTCAGCTCTGTGATTGACTGGGGAACCGTCCAATGAGAGCTTGGATCGGCTCCTGCCCCCTGCAGCCCTTAACAGCAAGAAGCTGTATAGATAATGCATGGATGGATATATGCATGCATATTGTTGCAGTATTGAATGTTGTCCTAATGTAAATGTGTCTTAACACCCATCCATATAACAAAAAAACAGAGGGGTTTTAAATACATGTAAAATGTATAAACAAAATATGATACGTAGCGTTCCATTAAGTGCATGAAAAGTTTTAGCATGCATCTTCATAAGGCTTTGTTTTGTTCAACCAGAAATCTGACTCAAGCAATCAAATGAGCAGAGAAAACATTAACCCATGCAGTTTATGATGCAAACGTTTTGGATTATTTTGTCTATAATCATGTATGAAATGAATCTTGATATCTTCTGTCACTACAGGCTCTGTAGACGTGTATCAAACTCTTTATAAAGCAAAATAAACATGACAAGTAAAATATTCTCTGGTGCTCATTTCAGTGTTCTTGAGAGTGGTACCTCCTTACTTCCATCAGGTGTGTGTTTGATCCGTTACCACTCCGCCAAGGCAGTGGAGCAGAGGTTTTTAATTTAGTCGATGTGTGTGCTTCCTGTGTTAGGCTTCTATTGCTGCAGGATGCCCGAGAACGATTCATCAATTTACCAAAGAGCAGATTGAGCTGGACAGGAAGTCAGACACTGGGTTTATTTTCAAAATAAAACCCATTTCTGTCGTTTGTCGGTTGACAACAAGAAGTTTATTGTTGTGTTTGTACAAGTTTTTTTCTACGGTTTCATACCAAATATAAGGTATTATCTCAGGATGTCATGAGTGATTCAGTAATCACCACAGGAACTCCTTGGTCTCGTGACTCCAGCTGTCCACTGCTCTGTACTGCGCACTCAGAACACAGCCTGTGGGTGTTGACGGATGATGGAGAAAAATGTCCTATAATAAACATTCTCCAGAAATTTGACTTTTAATATATTAAAGTTGGAAGATTTATTTTTACCGTGCTGAATATTGTAGGCGCTGCCAGTCCAAAAGAATAGAGCTGTTATCAGACAGGATCCCTGCAGGGCCAGGTGTGTCTGTGGGCCGACGCATTGCTAGTTACACAACAGATTTCTGTCTTTAGAAGATTTACTTCATTGATCCCCGAAGGGAAATTTTACACTACGAATCATGCAACATGCACATAATGTGATATATACAGTACATATGCACAATCAGGATCCGGACATGCACTAATGGAGAGATGTCAGAGTGAGTGAGCGGCCCCCGACAGGCGCTCCTGAGCTGGTTGGTGCAAGGACATCTCAGCAAAGTGTATAAAGTGATGTAGTCTGGCATCTCTGCAGCTATCAGACCAATTTCCAGATTTTTGATCCGCACCGGGACTTGAACCGGCGACCCTCCCAACCAAACCCCTCTTAAATAGACACAAGGCAACGTTTCAATGTGAAGGAGCAGCAGCTCTACTCTGAGCGCCCCATGAATGTCTGAGCTCCTCACCCTATCGTCCAGCCTCCCTACAGAGGAAACTAATTTATCTATTAAGCAGCAAATGCTAAGAAATATATTTAACTGAGCAGTCCTTTATGAACTAAAGTATGTATGTCAGTCCTTTTACTTTACTCTGAATAGCAGGGACTTTCTGTGCTGTTGACTTTAAACCAAGTTTGTATGTGGTCTGAGGTGCAGTCGATTTGCATGTCCTCCAGGCTGACCACATATCATTTTAAGACCAACACACCTGTAGGTGCTAACAGTGACATTTGCCTTCAAACAATGTGAGCACTGAGCTTAAATAAGTCAGCTGCATCAGGTGGAATATAGGAGAGACACCTGCACCAAGACCCTTTGAGCTGGGCGTAGGACAAAGTGTTGTGCTGAAGTTCTGAGTTCTTTCTAAATGGGGAACAAAACTTGAAGAAGAAGCAGCTCTTTTAACACTGCAGCTAATTGTTTCTTGGACGTGTTGGGTTAAAGCTCTTATATGTTAAAGTGCTTTATTCCAGGAAATCTTCCCAGCCTCAATGGATGAAGTGAGACGTAAACATGTTTTGGTTTCATAAAACAGTTGAGGTTAAAACCACTTCCCTGTTGGATTAGTCGGGTTTCTATCATTAGGCAAATGAGAGATGAAATAAAGTGTCCTGCCCTCTTTCAGCACAGAGCACTGATATATAAAGTCCAACAAACATTTACAGACAACATAAAGGAGAGGGATTGTTACAGGCTGTGCAGACGCTGCTCAGTCAGGATGCTCGCAGGTTTCCTCCTGTTGCTCCTCCTCACAGGTAAGCCGGGACATTTCTTATAGATGCATGCGATTGCAAAGGTCTGATATGAAGCTTGGAAAACAAAAGTCAAATATCTACCATCTGTCTGCTCCTTAAAAGACATGCTATGTGTTTTTATCCACTGAAGCATTTTCTTGATTTGAGTTTGTCTGTTGGAAAAAAATTTAAATTCAGATTTTCAGCTCTTCTGTCTGCTGTGTAGGAGAGGAAGAGAGGTGTGTGCATGGAAACAATATTGAAAAAAATATTTCTGTCAACTCTTTTATATCAGATGGAAGTACCTTCAATCTCGCAGATCCTCTTGATGATGAACTGACGACCGATGACAGTATGTGCAAGAAATAGATCAACAGTCAGAGGACAAGTCATGGAACCAGTGAACAAATTAGGCTCCAGATTTCTATGAGATTATCTGCTTTCCTATCGACCTGAGGACTGTGACAAAAAACATGGTATTTTCTTTTGTGTCAGGTGGAAGTTCCTCTGATGTCACAGAGCCTCCTGATGATCAACAGATGTACATTCCGAGCTCTATCGAAGGTTAGTAAAAATGCACCATCCTTTATTTTAAAACCCTTTATCTAACTTCTTGTTGGGGGAGGAAGTGAGTCTGGCTCAGTTGGTAGAGTCCGTCATCTCTCAACCAGAATGTTGGGATGTCCGATGTGTTCTTCATGGTTCAGTCAAACAGCTGACTGTCAAATGGACACATCCCTGTATACGAGACATTTGCAGCCAATAGCTACCTCGATTTTTAATGATTACTCCCCACCCTTTGTGATGTTCAGGAACAAGGCTTGTAATCCCAATATGTACCGAACAAAGCGACAAAAAAAACCCTGAACTGAACAAACTGCAGTCACATTCACACAGGCATTTTCTGGATTTGAGTTTTTCTGTTGTTGTTGTTGTTGTATCAGTTCACTGGAAGTCTTTTTGTTTTAGGTTAAAAAAAATTCAGATTGTCAGCTCTTCTTTCTTTCTGCGGTGTAGGAGAGGAAGAGATGTGGGTGCATGGAAACAATATTGAAAAAAATAATTCTGTAAACTCTTTTATATCAGATGGAAATACCTTCAGTCTCGCAGATCCTCTTGATGATGAACTGACGACCGATGACAGTATGTGCAAGAAATAAATCAACAGTCAGAGGACAAGTCATGGAACCAGTGAACAAATTAGGCTCCAGATTTCTATGAGATTATCTGCTTTCCTATCGACCTGAGGGACTGTGACAAAAAACATGGTATTTCTTTGTGTCAGGTGGAAGTTCCTCTGATGTCACAGAGCCTCCTGATGATCAACAGATGTACATTCCGAGCTCTATCGAAGGTTAGTAAAAATGCACCATCCTTTATTTTAAAACCCTTTATCTAACC